>NC_044059.1:22325362-22435362 GCF_902167405.1 Gadus morhua | reverse complement strand
TAGTAAAACTTTGTTGTTGTCGTCCTGGAAACCTAATGGTCATTCTGTCAGTGAGTTTGACATACTTTGTCCCAGAGTATCTGTGCGATGGCATGCTAGCAAAACATCGGACAATGGAGCCAATTGTCTTCGCACACGTAAGAGTTTGCAAGTCAAAAACAAATATTTGGTTGCCGGCTAGATTGTCTGCCAGTCTGCCTTACCTATAAGCCGTTCAGCAAAGAGATATGGATCCTTGCAGGCATATCTAATGCTGAATTCAGCATGCCAACTACCAATCCTATGTAATTGATCACGTGCAGCAGGGTTCAGGATAAATGAACAGTGGTATACACACGTTCAGCAAGCCGTATGCTATCTAGTCTCTGGTACATCATTATGGGGATTTATATACCAACATACCTGAAAAAGTAGCCACAGAGATGAACACACTTTTTAAGTTCACAACTTAAGTGGCACAGAGTTCTTTAAGAAGCAAATAAACTAAATGCACTCTCTCATTGGGGAGTCAGGATTATTTGTTATTTCAGTGTGAAAGAGCCACACAACTCCTAACTTTACCTGCTACTTCCTGTCTTCGTCCTGGCTAATTACAACTGTGAATTCAGCATGCTGCACCAAACGATGACAGCAATCAGCTTCAATGCAAACAAAGCGTTTCAGTGATGTCCTTAATTGTTCGGGCAGGACACCCTGTGACCACCCGGTATTGTTTCTCGAGAGAGAGAGACACTTTGACATTTGGCTGCATTCTCTTATCACAAAAATAATGTTGATGGCAATAATACTAATAATAATGACATTTACCAGACCAAAGCTTCACAGGTTTGGCCTAAGTAGCAGCACATTCCATTGTGCTGACGCACAGTCTCAAAATGTCACTTACAGATTTGTCCAACCCGAACAAATGTTGCTACATCAATTTTTGATATGTTGACATTAGGAGAAGACATTGACTCAGGCCATTGTTGACCTAGAAGGAATCTCTCCTCGGTTTACACTAGAGGTGCTCCACCATAAAATGCACACAGACACACACACACACGTCTCTGCTCCTGTCCTCGATTGACATTTCTTTGTAGAATATGCCCATTCGGTGTCCTCATCATGGTGACCCAACCCCCCCCCCACCTCTGAATCTAACGTTCATGGTCTTCTCCCCTCTCCCCACTCCCCCCCCCCCCCCCCCCCCCCTCCCTTCCCCTCTCTCTCTTTGTCTGCAGGTACCGCAACCCCCTGCTTTTGCGATGCGTTCATTTCCGTATTTGAAAAAAAATCAAAGAAGAGTGAACAATGAGAGGAGGTGTGGCAGGGGCGGCGGGGAGAATGAAAGCGGGGATTGAGTTTCATCGTACGTACGACTACTGTCGCGCCTTACAGCTATGATGAAAGTGAGAAAGACGCACGGCAAGGGTACACGGCTGGGTGTCTGTGGAAACGCACCAGAATTAGTCGCGTCGCAACACGCATTTGATTTCAAATAAAGTCATACTTTGCTAATAGGATTTTGAAAGATTATAGTGTGAAGTACATTCGGTAACATTACAGCCTCTCACGGAGAAGGGAGCAAATGCATCGGCAATCCAATTGAAATTAAATCGAAGGCGCAGGACTGAGACGGGCTCAGAGAGGGATTGAGAGAGAGAGAGAGAGAGAGAGAGAGAGAGAGAGAGAGAGAGAGAGAGAGAGAGAGAGAGAGAGAGAGAAGATACTGGCCAGGTAGCTGGATCTTTTAACAGCAGAGGGCTCTCCAGCGACACGCTGGCCAGCTAAGCCTTAAGGCATTCAGGAACTCACACCCATACACACAAACACAGATTGAATAGAGCATAGACACACAAACTGTCTCACAGACCCACACAGTCTGACAAAACAGACACAGGGAAAAATACATAGACACACAAACACACAAACACAGACTGACTAAAACACACAGACATTATTATACATATCTACAATTATATATATATATATACGTATTTATATGTATATACTGCATAGGTGTGAAGGCCTAACCCATATCTGAATTCAGTCTGGTTGAGAGAATAACGGAACATAATAATGATGATCGCCTTACTGTGGCGTTTCTTAATCGGTCCCTCTTTGCATAGATCATTGTTCTCTTGTTCCGCTGCTTTTAGTCCAGGGATTATTCTGTTACTGTTGTTCTCATGCACAGCCCCTGGGGGGGCCTGGTGGAAGATAGAGAGATCCTCCTCTGATTTAGAACATCCAGTTCTCGGGGCCAAAATAAGCCTCATGAATAAACCATGCTCCGCGTAGTTCGGTTACATAACGCATTGAGTAAGGATGCGGCTGAGATAGGCTACTGTACAGTACGAGTTTGATTTAGTTTATTTACATGTGCAGCTGACAGGCGGGTGAACGACGTAGAGAGGGACGTGCAGATTGACGGTCAGGGGTTCGGTGGAAGTCTTGAAACTAATAAAATTAAAAAAGGTGGTTTGGGTCCGCAGTGGACACGTGTTTTGGGATAAAGGGATTTATAATGAACCAACGTAACCACAATGATAATTATACAACAAAGATATATATATATATATATATATGATAATAATAATGCAATTAATAATAATAATTTGACCACATTAATGCATTGAGATAGGGCCAACCATGGGTGTCAAGCAATAGCTGCCATTAGTTACTTTATTTAAAAATACAATCAAAATAACCGTAATTTTCAAAACATTTTCAGTTTACATTTAGCATTTAGCAGATGCTTTTATCCAAAGTGACCAAAGTACATTTTGAAGTGAAACAATATACTGCTCTCTTTTAGATTAAGTACGTACAATAAGTGCGTACATTAAGTGAAAGCATGTACAACATACAATGGTGGCCGGAAGGGGCTGGGTAGCTATGCAGAGTCGAGGTGAACTCTGAACAGGTGAGTTTTGAGTCTTTTGCAGAAGCTGGTGAGCGACTCTGCGATCCTGACATCGGTGGGGAGCTCGTTCCACCACTGAGGTCTCAAAACAGAGAAAAGTTGTGACTTTGTTGATCGACTTTGCTTGCTCTTAGCGATGGCGGTACCAGACGTCCACCTGAGGTAGTTGAGCGGAGGGATCGAGCTTGGGTGTGTGGCTTTACCAACGCTTGGAGGTAGGCAGGGGCAGTTCCATCGATTGCGTTGTATGCCAGTACCATCATCTTGAATCTGATGCGAGCTACTACAGGGAGCCAGTGGAGGTCCCTGAAGAGGGGGGTCACATGGGAGAACTTCGGTAGGTTGTACACGAGGCACGAGTTTTAAATGAACTGGCCACATTGAAATTAAAATGGAAAGGTAATAAATGTAGGAGTTGATGAAATGTCTATAGCATCGGGTAATCAATGCATCGATAGACAAAATCAGATGTGGGTAGCACAGAGGCAGTATTAATTGACTGCATTAATTAAATGTGTGCATTTGTCTCTGTTTTAATTTAATAACTTCCTCTCTCTCCTCTGCAGTTCTGCAATCTGCACTTATTTCAAGTTTCCCCGACTATCAAAAGATTCACTTCAATGAATGGCCTCTTGTTACGGGCGAGAGACAATGTAGGCCAATTCAGTGGGACGAGATACACTCCTAACAATGCCTCTATTCGGACTCTGCGTGTGCACTGAGAGAGAAAGTGATTGGAACTCAGCAGAGATCCTTTTGTTTTTCACCAGTCTCCGTTCTCATCCCGTTGGATCATCCTGGGTGTCGTAACACACACACACACACACACACACACACACACACACACACGCACACGCACACGCACACACACACACACACACACACCGGCATGCAAGCACACACAGCATCAGCATTTTTAGGCATGCATGGCTTAGATATATTAACCCCCGCCAGGCTTAGAACTATATACCATGCACAGCTCAGACATATGCACCCTATAAGATGTGGCTGGCAGCTTCTGCTCCATCCCATTAGTGTGGCAGATGGGCAGTGAGTGTGTGTGTGTGTGTGTGTCTGTCGGTCTGTGTCAATATGTGTGTGTGTGTGTGTGTGTAGGGGGCCTGTTTGTATGTCACATCGGGAGTCTGCATATGTGTGTAATTCCTGAGTGGGGGGGAAGGGGGGTGAAGAGACAATCTGGATAGCTGAGGAACCAGATTGTTGTTGGTTAAGGAGCCGTCAAACATGCAATCCGTCCATGGCTCTGCCAGTCTCCGTGTGGCTGCAGCAGCGCAGTACGAGGCCAAACATGAGAACCAGCCCCATTGTTTACATCTTAAATACTTAAGGGTGGCATATGTGATTTATGCTGCACGACAGCAGGCCACTGCATCGCCCGGTCATGACGATACTTCAGTGCAAGCTTTGGTTTTTTGGCAGGCGTGTACTCGAGTACTGGAGTGTACTTGAGTACTGTAGTGTAGGGTAGTACTGTAGTGTAGGTGAGAACTGTAGGGTACATGAGTACTGTAGTGTAGTACTGTGTTGTAGGTGAGTACTGTACTGTAGTGTAGTACTGCATTGTAGGCGAGTACTGTAGGGTACTTGAGTACTGTAGGTTAGTACAGTAGGGTGCTTGAGTACTGTGGTGTAGTACTGCATTGTAGGCGAGTACTGTAGGGTACTTGAGTACTGTAGGATAGTACTGTAGGGTACTTGAGTACTTTAGGTTAGTTCAGTAGGGTACTTGAGTACTATAGTGTAGTACTGTATTGTAAATGACTACTGTAGGGAACTTGAGTACTGTCGGTTAGTACTGTAGAGTACTTGACTACTGTAGTGTAGTACTGTATTGTAGGTTATTACTGTAGTGTACTTCATTACTGTAGTGTAGTACTGTAGGGTACTTGAGAACAGTAGGTTACTAGGGTACTTAAGTACTGTAGGTTAGATGGAATGTATCTATTACAAATTATATGGTAAGAACCTGGTAATACCATGGAAACAAACGAGGCTTCCTTTTACAGTACAGTTTCAGCTTACTTACTGGGTAAATTGTCATGTTTTACTTAGTAACGTTGCAGAACGTACATGATACAAGTTCCAGTTTACTGCATGGACAATGGAATGTATCTATTACAAATTATACGGTAAAAACGCAGTAACACCATGGAAACAAACGGCTTCGTACCCAGTATTTAAGAAGATGTACCATGACACTCGAGGAAAACGGTTCCTGCGGATGTTGTTACCAGGTAAGTAATTCCATAGTTTCTAAGGTAAATCGAATAAACCCTTTCTAAATGGGTGTAGCTATGAATAACAACTGTAAGAAAAAGTAATTTATTGGAAAGTACTTATAGTTTCTAGATGTTTCACTTAAGGATGTTGTCTCGGCTGTTCTTTGTTTGGCCGTGGGTACAGCAAGGTGAGGTCAGCTCGACTCGCTTCCAACAATTGCAAAAACTCGCAACTTCAAAAAAATATTGAATTTCTTTTACAAACCAAAAAATGAACAAAACTGTCAAGTGGTCGAATGGCTTTTTTCAACCACCGCCTCTGTCCCTTGACATTTAGCTTTCACCTGACAAGCACACACTGGCCAGGCGCTGCGCAAAGCCCGCACACAGACCCCTACAGGTGATAAAAAGCAAAGCAGTGCCAGAGTAAATAGTATTATATAATAAGCTGAATAAACTATTCGAAATGTAGTTTTCATTTTAAAATGTCTATTTTTCTATATATATTTTTTAAACTCAGTGTAGGCTATGCTAGGTTCGCCCATGGTTAAATAAATGTTTAGGCCTACTAGAAGAATTTCGAGCAAGGTTTTATTCGCAAAGACTGCAATCTTTTTTAGAACGCTGTCATGCACCCGCACGTGAAATGGAAACTCGATCTCCGAGCAATCGATTTCAGCACGTTCTTTCTGGACAGCGCCGTTTACGAATGACATAAGGAGTGTTCCCTAAGAAGACTCCTAAGAAACCGTTCGGGAACCACGCCTATAGAGGTAAACAACTTTGATAAGTCTAAACGTAGGAGTCTTCGTAGTCTTCCAAGAGACAATGTTAAATGTATGTAGTCTAAATGTAGGAGTCTTCGGAGCGCGCTAAGAGAGAACGTTATCAGGAAACCGGGCCCTGCACTGTAGTCGAGTACTATAGGGTACTTCAGTACTGTAGTGTGGGCACAGGGAGACTGCCCAAGGTGTTTCAAGGAGAGCCGCCTGGCGTCGAGGCATTCCCGCGGGGTGACCTTGGCGTCTGCGGCCCACCTTGCTGCTCCAGACTCTCCCAGCGCACCGGAGCTGTGTTTGTCTTATTAAACGCGGGGCCCCGACAGGCCGTGCCATTTGCATATGTCAGCAAAAAAAACAATGCAGCAACTCTACGGCGAATGAATTAATTACACGCGTCTACCCGTGTTCGAACACGATTCGGAACGCCTCCCTGTCCAACCCCGGCACGTCACCGAGTCGTGCGGAAAGCTAAACATCCGCCCGCGTAAACCACTTGAGACTGTTTGAGACTAGACTGGATGCCCGTCGGCAACTAGTGTGCCATGCCAAAGCTGGGTGCTACTGCTGGGGTTGTGTGGGTGTATTATATATATATATATATATATATATATATATATATATATATATAAATAAACTGCATTTGTAGGGCAGATGTTTTGGTGCACCCCCTGTGGCTTAGTATTTGATTATCGTATTTTTTTACGCTCCTCACCCTCTTTAGATCTTGACAGGTCAGGATAGCGTAGCAATCAGGCCCAGGCCTTTTTCATTATTTAGTGTGAAGATGCTTTGGAATGTAGTTGCAACACATGTATTTCTGGATGTAGCAAGGGGAGCAAAAGAAGAGAGATGGAGAGAGAAGGGGTGATGGGGTGGAGAGGGGGGATGTTTACATGCTCGGGCATGCGATAGGCAAGAGGCTTGTAAAATAGATTGCAGAAGACAGAGGGTGATTGGACGAGAAGGGTTGGGTAAAATGTGTTTGTGGTGTGTGGTGTGTGTGGGGGGGGTACAGTAGGATGAAGGGGAGAGCTAGGCTAAGGCATTGGCAGTAGAAGAAGGGAATCGAAGATGCTGCAAAGAAAAGACAAACGGAGGGCAGCCATGGCAGCAACAGTTTCCCTCTGTGCTAGATGCTGTATCCGGCCCAGCCCTGCGCCACTTTCACTGCTTCAATCATCACTTCCTCGCAGTGTTGCCAGCGAATTTCCATACTGTTCTCCACGGTGTCTCTCTTCTGAATCTGAATCAAGGCTCATGTTCGGGCTCTCCTCTAACACAAAAACAATGCGTGATGGCAACTGACTCTGAAAGAAGTTAACTTGAAACACATTGAATTTGAATGATGTTAAGCTTATCGTTTAACATCTTGGGATTTCTTCTTTCCTATACTTGTAGTGACTCATAATGAGTGCACTACACTTTCAATTTTCAATTTACCCAAGCCTACTGGAATTCCCTATCCCTTGTTGAACAAAAAGAGGTAATCAATAAAGACTGCTCTATGTAGGACACAAAAGCAATGTACAATGCTGTAAGTGGGTTGCCTGTGTAGGTCACCTTTCTCAAGGTAGGGCCCTTCATGTCAGATTCCTGACAGCGCTGGGACAGGGAGGCGTCAAATCTGCATGGATTCTGTCAGTGTACGCTGAATCAGAAAGCGGTGATTTTCGTCGAGTGGATGAAGGTGATGAGAGAGTATGAGCGGATTTCTGTTTCCCCGCAACTTATGTGTGTGTGTGCGTGTGTGTTTGTGTGTGTCTTAGATGCTTATTCAACATTTTGTCTTGACGAAGAGCTGTGCGACCGACTGATGGACTGTGATCGCCGGTGACAGCAAGGGATAGGCAACACACACACACACACACACACACACACACACACACACACCACACACACACCAAAGGTGTGTCTCAACGGAGGACGGGCCTCTGTTTCCCCCACACTGCATCTTTCATCACCAACCAACATGATGAAAGACCCCCTTTTCCCCTGTCAGTCACTCACTCATTGTTGTTTCCTCCTATCCGGATTCACGCACACATACGCACCCACCCACACACGTACGCAGACGACGCGCACCCACACACATAAGCACACGACGCACTCACGCACGGACGCACACAGGCACTAGCTGACTATCCCTCTCCCTGTGCAAGCAGCCTGTCTTTGAATCTGTTCTGGTGTGTCTCTCCAGATGACCTCCCATAGAGACGCTTTCATGCCCCCAAACCCGTAATCCCATTCCGTCAGCCGTGCCGTGGGGAGGCCCTGCCGGCTGAGCTTCAAGAGGACTGCATTGAATTTTCATGTCCGTCCATCGATTAAATGGTAATGCCGATCAATATTTTATCGGACACTTCTTGAGGCCCATTGTTGATGCGTGTGACTTTGAGTGCATTGCGAGCGTGTTGTGTGTGTTTCTGTGTGTGTGTGTGTGTGTGTGTGTGTGTGTGTGTGTGTGTGTGTGTGTGTGTGTGTGTGTCTGTGTGTGTGTGTGTGTGTGTGTGTGTGAAATCTGGATGATGATCTGCACATGCAATACCATCTATGATATTTAAAAGAAGGGAATGCAAGGAAAATAGAGGGAAACAGAAGCAAAACATATCTTGGTTAAAAAAAAAGACAAGCTAGAATGTGTTTTTTTGTGTGGCATGGAGGCCTCTGGCTGTATTGCAGTGGGTTTTTTGGATGCTGTAGGAGTAACATTGCCTTATTCTGTGGTTTAATAATGAATAGGAAATGGAGAGTGGGTCTTAGTCCAACTGGCTACCTGAGCACATGGGTCAATATCGAACCATAGCCTGGCCCATCTTCTAGCCTTTTTTTGTCTTTTTATAGAGGATAAGTGCATGCATGAGTGCAGGCATGTGTGAATAAATGTGGGCATGTGGATTAAGTGTGTGTGTGTGTGTGTGTGTGTGTGTGTGTGTGTGTGTGTGTGTGTGTGTGTGTGTGTGTGTGTGTGTGTGTGTGTGCGTGCGTGTGTGGGTGTGTAAACCCATCAGTGGGCTATAAGTTCACATCTATCTTTTAACTATTTTAGTTGGAGTGCCATTTTGCCTCATTATGAATGTGTTTTGGGCCTAATTGGCATGAGAGGAAGTTGAAGCTGTACTGCCTGGCGGTTCACTGGCGGTGTGAGAAAGAGTTTGAGAGAGAGAGAGAGAGAGAGAGAGAGAGAGAGAGAGAGAGAGAGAGTAACGTTGACTCACAGAGGTATTTAGGGGAATGTAAAGAAAGGGTGATTGCGAGGGTGCATAGGAAGACCCCTGTTGGGCTGGGCTCTGTGCTGTAAAATAATTAACAGGGCTGGGAAGAGATGGAAGGCTTTTATAGGGAAACCATGAGCCACGCGTCTAACCTTACCGAGGGGTAACAAAGGAAACAATGGTGAGCACAGATGGTGCACACTCTGAAGCCTGCTAGGGCTCAATTATAACGTTATAACGGATGTTATAATCGCCCCATAGTTAAATAAATGTTAAGCCTACTAGAAGGATTTTGAGCATGAAATGGAAACTTGATCTCTGAGCAATTGATTTCAGCACGTTCTTTCTGGACAGCGCCGTTTACGAACGACATAAGGAGTGTTCCCTAAGAAGACTCCGAAGAGACCGTTCGGGAACCACGCCTATAGAGGTAAACAACTTTGATAAGTCTAAACGTAGGAGTCTTCGTAGTCTTCCAAGAGACAATGTTATCGGGAAACCGGGCCCGGTACAGCGTGAAAAAAAATATTTTCCTTTTCTTGAGTACATTTAGCTATACAACATATTGAACTGTACTGATGAAGTGCCATTCGCTCACATGAGCACATTAATGATGGAAGAACATTTATTTTCCCTCTTTTCAAACGGCCATATCTGGGAGGTCTGTTTGTCTGAACCCCCTCCTTTTAGCTCTTGGATTGTTTTGGGCCAGGGACAACAGACCACAGTCACAGGCCAAGAGCAACACAATCATTAGGACCCTGATTGATGATGGAGGGGCTAAATCAGGCCCTAGGAGTAGGGCGGGAGAAAGGAGACATTTGATGTGGAAGAGAGATGGGGGAGGACGAGCATGGTAACGAGAGAGAGCGAGAGAGAGAAAGATACAGATAGGTAGAGAGAGAGAGAGAGAGAGAGAGAGAGAGAGAGAGAGAGAGAGAGAGAGAGAGAGAGAGCTAGGGAGAGAGAGAGAGAGAGAGAGAGAGAGAGAGAGAGAGAGAGAGAGAGTGAGGGATAGAGAGAGAGAGTGAGGGGGGGTGTTTGCCTACAGAAGGAGAGAAAGAGCAGGCCTGAAGCGAAGGTGTAGACGGAGGAGGCAGCTGGTGGAACCAGACAGGTGAGTGTAGAAGAAATATGGAAGAGAGGATTTTGAAGGAAGAGAGGACAGGGGGAGAGAGGGGGGGGGGGATGGTAGTGGGGTGGGCTCGGAGGGGGAAGAGAGAAAGGGGGGGGTGATGAAGAGAGACAGACGTGCGGGCGGGCGCGGGAGCGCGGCAGTGCGTCTAACAAATGACCCGCTCCTCCATTACAAAGGCTGTCAACCTGCACACCTCCTGTCACGTCTCATGCTCACGCACGTCGCTCTTCCTCCCTTGTTCCTCCCTTGTGCACGCGCGCACACACACACACACACACACACACACACACACACACACACACACACACACACACACACACACACACACACACACACACACACACACACACACACACCCAGAGTCACACAGAGTCACACAGAGTCAGACAAATACACTCCCGAACTCTACCTCCTGTTACCCGGTGATAAAGTAGATTGTCACCATGGCGACGCGGACCAACCGCCGTCGCCGCTGCAGTCGGCGCGACAACGACATCATAGCAACTCTGGAGGGAAGGGTGTCACAGGTAGAAGGGACTCGCGGGCTGTCAGCCGCCGAAGTTACTTATTGGGTGCACAAGTGTGTGTGTGTTTGTGTGTAAGTGTGTCTGTGTGTGTGTGGGGGGGATGCATTGTAAACTAGGCCATAAACACTGGGCGAATGAGTGAATGAATGACTGGCTGCGGAGATAAATTGCAGGGGAGTGATGCCGCATCTGTCTTCTCTGCCCCCACCAAAACGCGCACACACACACACACACACACACACACACACACACACACACACACACACACACACACACACACACACACACACACACACACACACACACACACACACACACACACACACACACACACAAAGACAATTTTTGGTACTCTCAGACTCACACTGTTTGTTCCAAAAGAGTAGCCAGTCAAAAACGGGTTGAAAATGTACAAATGAATAACTACAAAATAAACCTTGACCTATTTCCAGGTTGGCTCTTGTATCTATCAACTATTAGCGTACAAAATATATACTTACCATCTATACACCTCTACTGAATTTTGATTAATTCAAACAAACAGAAAACATGTATATAAACTGAATATTACAAAATATCTTTCGACATTAAATGGAAAATTGTATTCACTGCAATAAAAGCCAAGTGCAGTTAGGTCCTAAATAAAAAAATATATGGGATCATTATGAATTATTTACAGGGTTTGTAACAAACCTGAAATACTTTCTCAAAAAATACATAATAAATATATATATATAAAGTGCAAAGAGCAGAAGGAAAGGGACATGTTTTAATTAAGGATGTTGTCTCGGCTGTTCTTTGTTTGGGCCGTTGGTACAACAAGGTGAAAAGGTATTTATACATTGAAAATGTATAAATGAATAACTACAAAATAAACTTTGACCTATTTCCAGGTTGGCTCTTGTATCTATCAACTATTAGCATATGAAATATAAACTTACCATCTATACACCTCTGCTGAATTAAGATGAATTCAAACAGAAAACATATATCAACTGAATATTATTACAAAATATTGCCTTTGGCAAGAAACTTTCAGAAAATTGTTTCTCGATCAAACAGTATTGTACAGTTCTGATATCATACAATTGTTGAGAAACTTGTACTGTGAAAACAGGCCATCAATTTGATCTCGTAGAGATTGGCCGATATTTTATCGGACAGCATATGATCCCTCTCACTACCGAAACGCATTTCTCCATCTCTTACTTTGTACGTTGGGTTAACAGTCCCTGGAGAGAAAGGAAAAGGAAAAAGACGAGAAGAACACCACCAGCAGAAGAAATATAAAAAAATGTTCATGAAGAATTTGAGAAAGCAAAGTCTGCAGCCTAAGGAAACCCCTCTCAACACTAAACCATTGGAATGGAAACGGATATCGCTCCCTTGGAAGTTCCTCCTTCTCCCTGGCCACTATCTGCACATTCAAAACGTTCTTTCTAAGGCGCTCTCCATGGTGAGATGAGAATGCATGGGACCGAGGTTACCTTCACACACCAGGCCTTCGTGAGCCCTCTCACTGCCTTGAAAATGTAGCGTCTTAAACCTTGCAGAAAACTGTCATCAAATATACAGTCCGACAGACAGGTAGGGAAACTGCAGACAGACACAGCGCCAGAGACAGAGAAAGGGAGACTGGCAGAAGCCATTCCGACTGACCTGAGATAAATATTTATGAACCGGACTACGACCCCGGAACGCTAAGAGTCTGACCTACATGTTCAAGGGGACGTGGAGACGGCGGTGAGCCGCATTAACTACGCGGAGAGTTGCCATCTGCTTCCACCAGAAAAGCTTTTTGATGAGACGCCCCCACTGTTTACGCCATGTTCACCCGTCTGAGGTTTTAACGGCGCTAGGAAAGGTCACTGGTGTTCAGGAGGTGCCTCATCCAAACTCAAGTGTAGGCAAAGCGTCTATGTTAAATAACATTATAAATGTACTTTCTGTACATTCTTTCTGCCCTTTCTGTTTTGTATGTCTCGCGTTGCTCTATGTTGAACTGCCTTGCATCTTTTCTCCTATAAGCATAGCTGTCAATCAATACAATGCAGACATCCCCAGCTAAAAAACTGTGTACACTGATAGAGTAAAGTATATAAATATCTCCCTAGAGTGAGATGGATGATTTGGCATCAGGCCAATGTATTTAAGGTCAACTGCAAACTGTAGAAAACTCTTGGTTTCATCTGAGACCTTTGGCTGAGTTAAACTTTATATTGGTTCAGTTTCAACACAGCTACAGTGTTCTACATTACTGTCAGGTGCGGACGTTGTCAGATCGGATCTCGTCACATTGGGATCCGGTGTGCCAGGTCAGGCTGGCATTGTGATCGGATCTCATTGTGGTGTGGGGACACGATCCAGGCATAATGTGGCCGGATGACTTGGATAGCTACATTAAAGTACACGCCCCACAGGACTCCTGCCATGCTCAGGATAGGCCGTCTACCAAGGAAGTACGATTAATTAAAGTGCTTGTGTGTGAACGAATCAGACCTCTTCGAAGGGTTTGTATACGGAAAAGGATAACATACTTTTGCTTTTATATCAGAATTAATTAATGTTAAAGTAGAAAATCCAAATCCATTCATAAAAAGCTCTAACTTTCAGTTCTATTGAGTTTGGGACATTGGGTCTAATTTCTTTACTTCTGTTTAATTGCAGATAATTGTAGATTGTAGACCATGGCCCGAGTATGTGGCAAATATAATAATCCTCCGGTGTAGTGTAGTCCTAAACTACTTGTGAAAACGATACAACTATAATAGATCAGACCGGGGTGAACAGGCTTATATACTTGAAAGCGTTGCTACTAGAAACCCCAGTGCCAGTGAAGAGTCTCACTAAGATGAAGGAAGAAAAGAAGAGAGGTAGATGCAAGACAAAGAAGAGGGAGACAAAGAAAGAAAAAACGGGTGCAGGGTAGAGAGCCAAGATAAAAGTATCCAGGGAGTACAATGGGAGTTAGATGGAGAAAAAAGTGAAATCATGAATAAATGGAGGAGAGGAATAAAGCAGAGATAGGGCGAAACGGGGGCTTGTCTGTGCCATCTGGCTCCAAAAACCTCCAGAATTTCAACACATCTACTCTCGTCCCCTCCTTTCCAACTGTGTCCAAATCCACATTTGACAAATGGATGCGCATAACCCAGTGCTGGTCCTGGAGTCCCCTGAGCTCAGACACTAACAATACACACGTACTCCTCTGAGAGAGAGAGAGAGAGAGAGAGAGAGGGGGAGAGAGAGAGAGAGAGAGAGAGAGAGAAAGACAGAGAGAGAGGGAGAGAGAGAGAGAGAGAGATGGAGAGAGGGAGGGAGAGAGAGAGAGAGAGAGAGAGAGAGAGAGAGAGAGAGAGAGAGAGAGAGAGAGAGAGAGAGAGAGAGAGAGAGAGAGAGAGAGAGAGAGGGAGGGAGGGAGGGAGAGAGAGAGAGTGCAACAGAGAGAGAGAGAGCGTTAGAGAGAGAGAGAGAGAGAGAGAGAGAGAGAGAGAGAGAGAGAGAGAGAGAGAGAGAGAGAGAGAGAGAGAGAGAGAGAGAGAGTGACAGAGAGACAGAGTGCGCAACAGAGAGAGCGTTAGTGAGAGAGAGAGGGAGAGGGGGAGAGAGAGAGAGGGGGGGGGAGAGAGAGAGAGAGAGACAAAGAAAGAGAGAGAGCGCAACAGAGAGAGAGAGTGTTAGAGAGAGAGGGAGAGGGGGAGAGAGAGACAGAGAAAGTAAGTGAAATAGAGTGTTAGAGAGAGAGAAGAGCGAGAGCGAGCGAGAGAGAGAAAGTTAGCTAGAAAATAAGACTTGGGAAATGCAGCTAGAAAGTTGTACTTTGAACAAAAATAGACGAAGTCACAGTCTGTGTGCCCTAGTTAATGAGGCATTCCTTCCGTGTCAATGGATGTCCTCAGCGCGTCCTCTTACCAATGTCCCCTCACCTGTGTCTCTCTAGGTCCTCCTTTGTAATCAGGTTCCTTATTTTCAGGGCCCCAAATGTTTATAAATGGTGCATCAAAATAATAGCCACCAGGGACATCCACATCCCAAAATTCACATTTGCACTTCTGTTGAAAACGACTTTCCAAGTGTGTAGCCATTAATACAATTTCATTTGAAATGGAAGAAGGAAAAACTTCCATTCTGATGGCTTTTCTCTTAGACGTTTTTGCATAACCTCTCACTGGATTTAGCAAGAGGTCCCTCCACTCTAAGTGGACGGACTCACACAGATATTATTTTGTATACACCACGAGTAACCCTTTCATATCTGAAGAAAACAGCTCTTTAAAAAACTCTGACTAACTTCCAAAACAGATTGTAATTTATATCTAAAATTAAGGAGGGAAGGATGATAAAAAAGTAAAATAAAATGCAAATACAGCAGGGTATTAAGTGGATCGTCAGAGCTCTGCTTTTAATTGAATAATTACAATTTATTTTATAATTTATATCTTTGGAGTTAAATCTCAGAATTAATATGGAAGCGATTGAAGATTTTGACGATTAGGAAGATTCAAATCGGCAAATATAACGTGGAGAGAAGGGCCTGTCTCCGAATTTAGTCAGTGAGGCATGCAGGCATCTGTCTGCCTGAATAACGTACTTGTAGCAAGTTGAAGATACTTATGTCGGAATGGTCATTCAGGACTCTACCTTGGCGATGGTTTCATGGAACTTGTACAGCGGGTCAAGGGTTTCAGGAGGCTCAATGGCAAACTGGACCTCTGACAGATAGGTGGTAGTCTGGAGAGAGAGACAGAGGAGAGAGAGAAAGAGAGAGGGACAGAGCCAGAGGGTAGTTGAGCAAAATACTAGGATCATGGTAGACATCAAACCCACACATTTATGAGCACATAAGGACAAAAACAACAACGAAAATCAGGTTAACATAGACATGATTTAATGGGGCTTTCTAACTCTGTTCTAGGATCTTGCTATTGTTCTTATCGCTTACATCCCCGACGGAATGATCGCTGCTTATCCACTGTGAACAAACATTGTGTGCCCAGCTGTTGGCAATTAGACGGCTAACTTTGACGGGATGGAAATGATTTCCACAAAGAAACTAAACACGCGCCAAAGCAGTGTCCTTTTGCATAGACCAGCTGAATCCAAGCTTATATTTGATTTGCTTATCATACTGTGCCAGCAAACTTCTGTAGGCAGTGAACGTAACCCACCCTCTGCATTCATTTTTTCCTTGCCTTAACATTTCCAATGCTGATTTGTAAGTAATATATACATTAAATGCAACTCCATTTCCTAATGAAAGAATAAATGAGAAATGCTCAAATTAGCCACAGGGATACATTACATAATCTTAAACACAGGTTTCATGCAAACAACCTCACGACAGGGGAAATTGTGAAATATGTGATAATTGTGTTTTTTGTGAACTGCGTTAGAAATGGATGAACATAATTTACAAGTATTTAGTATTGAAGATTCAATCAAGCTTACTATTCAAACATAGTTGGATGGACAACTTTCACGCTTGAAACCCTCAATTTGGAAATATGTAATCAGTTTGTTTTGAATAGGGTTAAGATCACAATATCTCACATCTAATATCTTCCAGTTGACACATGTACAAGCAAAACCCTCTCCTCCAAACCATTGGTTTGGTTTCAATAGCACAAATCCTGAAAACTACTCAACCTCAGTAGCTTTTTTAATAAAATATAAGAATGTCTTTAGCAAACCGGTAGGCAACACTTAATTGAAAATCAATGACTGCGTGAAAGGTTTCTGGGAAGTCTGTCAATTTGTGCATATAAGGCTCCAGAGCCAAGTTTCTTACACACGTTTGTATGGGCAGTCAGCCATGCTGGAGCCAATCAATTAACCACGTTCTTATTTAATAATTAATGGATGGGGTGCGCCAACTACGTTTTCTGGCCAGCAGTTACTCAAATGTCTCAAATTCAAACAACTCGTCAAATTGTCAGGGTATATTCTTTTTAACTCTAACAAACGTTTACAAATAAATAATTCTGACTCATCTGAATAAATCCAGAGGATTTAAATGAAGAAATTAAGCAGAAGAACATGAGACATAAGAAATGAGGCACACATATCAGGGAACTAACTTGAGATTCTGGTGCAAGGCACATTGTGGTATACATTATTAATATATTAATTCATTCACACATTAGTTCTACTTAGGCGGGCAGGAAAATGTAGAGCAGGGTTTTCTTTTGAGTACTGTATGACTACAATTGTGATTTCTTGAGCATGAGCATCTGGCTATAAGTATGGCTGCTGCACATAAGACGATGAAAAACATCTACATTTTGCTGTAAGAGACAATTAAATGTTACATTTAAACGCACATTTAGACACATGAATACACACACACACACACGCACCACCCTCCCAGGCACACACATTAATTAATGATGTATTTATTTATTTAATATCGGCACATCAGGCGTTCCATATAGCCCAGAGCGATAACATATGCAGACTTGTACATTTCCGTGCTTACTGATCCATCTGTGTGCACCACGCACGCACAAAGATAGTCAAACACAACATGCCACGCCCTTCCCCTACCCAGGAGCAGGTGGGTCCAGATGTGCGGTGGGTGGTTGGAGGTAAACCCTAGGGTAAGCATCGCGCCAGAGCTACTCAGACCTCAGACAAAGTTATTATTTAGCTCCCTGAGAGGATAGCGTCAAACAAAGACGAGATCAAAGACACCCGATGCTCTGTGGCTTTTTAAATTCAGAGCCCTCTCCCTCGCTAGCTGTCAAGAACATTTTGCCTCGACTGCCTCTGGAAAAAACTTTTCCTCTCTCTCTTGTCTCATGCCTCACTTATCTTTTGCTGACACTTTCAGGAACCATGCGGGCGACCGTTCAATTAGTCCTCTGTTGAAGAAAACCCTAAGTCAAAGCTTTTTTTATCATCTCACTTGAATGTGGATACATTTACAAACGGCCTCATCACAAGCCAAATGTTACGTTCAATTAAATGCCCGGAACGTGTCGACTCCAACGCACTTACAATAACTTAGTTAAAAGTGACATATGATACCACCAGGTGTGAGTGTGATTAGTTGATACAAGCCATTTTGAAAATCGGCATCTTTTGACATCACAATTGCGCGTATGCTGGATAGATCAGTCTACCAGCCTACCCAGTGGATTGTAGCAAACGTTGCTCATCTATCCTTTATATATCTAGGTGAACACGCCCACTTGTGAAGTCAGAAGAGGCAGATTTTCAAAAAGCCTTGTAACGGCTATCAAACTCACTCCTGGTGATATAATGTCACCTTTAATAAAGACTGCTCTCTCTCGAATTGTGTGGTCCCAGTGTAATAACTGGACTCGGGCCTATTTGAATATGCATAATTTCCGCTGTACCTCTGCTCGTATTCGGAAAGAAGAGCCTCGCTCCTCGACATGGTCCTTCACAAATAGCAGCATAATCTAATGAGATCTGAGCTGCAGATGCATTGTTCCTAAGTTAGACATCATCCCTGCGGGCATCTCTCTCTTCACACAGGATGAAAAGCTTTTGGATTGAGCTTATCTTTCTATCATGTGCCCCTGCGGACTCACACAAGGTGGTATTTAAAATCAGGCATGCAGTGCCTCACACAAACAACAGAGCAAATTATTGATACTTAAAAAAAACATCACATTTCCCACACTTGGGTCTAGTGGAACACATTATACTGGCACATCTTTTGTTTAGATCAGAGTTTTGAATGGGTTTTCACCTTGGTTCAAGGTGTTTGTATTAAAACTTTTGGAGACGTGTCAGATGCTTGGGCGTATTAGTTTACCAGTGCCGGTAAAATCTGATTAAAAATCAATTAAAGGAAGTTATGGCAGAGGATAAAGTCGTGCAATTTTAGTTCTAAGCAACTAATGGCAAGGACACCGAGAGCCGTACAAATATGTACAGCCCTCCTTCCTAACACACGCACGCACACACGCATGCACGCACGCATACACATGCACAGTATTAGAAAGGTACACACACTCACACCGGGGTGAACAAACACACAGACACACATCTGAACAGAAAGGTACACACACACACACACACACACACACACACACACACACACACACACACACACACACACACACACACACACACACACACAGTATTACACTCGAGACAGTGATACGAGAATCACAGTGTGCAGTATCAAGGATATTGGAATGTTGTTATCAGTGGCAGCTTGCCGATTGGACCCCTGGCATGATGAGCAGCGAATAGCGTCTGCGGGTCTCTGGTGTCACCATGGGCTACCAAAGCATGCACCTCAATGGCAGGGGGCTTCAGGGATATCCATAGGGCAGGTGGGGAGATGGACCCGGCTGCGGTTAGCGGTGTGGGCGGGAAGGACACGGAGGTCAATCACTTGAAATAATAACATGGTAATGAACGTTATTGAAAACACATCTGAAGGACCGGGGTCCACGAAGCGCTTGCACACCCCTGATCCCTCCCACCCCATCGCCTTCCCATGCTGGACAGCGGGAACCAAACACAACCACCAACACCGACCGCAGAGAGTGCTTCTAAGGGATTGGCCCCAACAGGGAAAGGCATCCCAGATGAATAACCCCATCGTTGTTTCCGGACCCTAATCCCTCAGAACCTCCATGGCACGCATCACACAGCTCAGCCAGGGCGGAAGCCACGTCCCCACAGCAGCTGGGGAGGGACGCCCCCCTCCCGGTGGGATCCCACTATAAGCCCTGGGAGAGCGGCCCGTCATGCCCACGAGGCTGCCACCCGAGCGGGGAGAGGAAGGAGCTGGGGCTGGCTGGAGACCCAGAGCTCCCATCCCCAAACCTCCGGAACAGCGCGCCGCCGCTCCGCTGCTCGCTGCTCGCTCCCCGCGCGCACCGCCGGGTCAGAGCCGATCCCCGAGCACCGGCGGAACCCAATGGCGTGCGGCCCTGCCTCACCAGAAAGACGCCATCAGAGGTGAAATCGATTATTTCCGTAAAAAAAAAAAAGAAAGTCATTGTAATGTAGAACCGAGTATGCATAAATTGACATGCACTTTTACATTTGTCCATGTCATGATTATTACTTTTATGCTTCAACTTTAGCTCAGGAACAATACTATACAATGTTGTATTCCAATACTATACAATCTTGTATTCCAATACTATACAATCTTGTTTCCCTTTTTGCTAATTAAAGCACAATGAAATGGTTAACTCATTTTGAAATGGTTAGTTCTATATAATATTTAGGTATTTTTGTCATCTGCACGCATTATTTAATCGATATCGACGCAATTGGGTCAATATCAAATCGAATTGAATCAATATCGAATCGGATCAAGACCTAAAGAATCGGAATTGAATTGAATTGTGGGGTACCTGGCAATACCCATCCCTAATCAGAGGGGCACACTTTCAAACCAGAAGCATTTTGTTTAGAGATCTGGTAGGGAACATTGTTTTGTTGGCAATCCTCTCCCATACTGTGAGGATTAAATAGAGATGCTGTACTGTCAATTCCTAAACCAATGTACATATACCGCAACCTGTGGTTTGTTTTCCTACGGTTTGCATCGGGAATGCCTTGGAAGTTTCAAACACAAACTGTCTCCCTGTAATAACAAATAATTTCAAGATTATTTACTAAATAATGACCAAAAAACATTACTTTCAACACAATCTGGGACAGCATCAGCTATCGTCTGATGGGGATTTACCTCTGGGTAGAACGATCAATATAACTGGTTCCAGTGCAGGCAGATAACGGATGTCTGGGCCAAGACTTGCTCCTCTGCGCACCGGACAATGTTTACAGTCAGATTAGCACCTCCAAGTAGGAGTTGATAGACATCTTCTACAACGGCATGTTTCACAAGTAGCCAGTTTACACGGTGAGATGTGATTGTTTTTATTCACTCGGACTGTTTACCCAGATGCAACCAAAGCCTGAGCAAACAAGATAGGTCAATAACAACAAACCCAAACCAGAATGCCTCTGATACCAAAATATTGTCCCTTTGCTGACAGATTCTTCATTCATATGCAGATGTCCCTTGATAGCGATTACTACTGTCATAACTTTCCAGTGCCATATGCTCCCAAAATGGCAGTGGCCATTGCAATGTGGTATTGCAATGCATTCATTGAAATGATCATGTTTAAATGATTCCATATTATAATCGAAGAGGAAGGGCTGCTCACGCATTAACCAACTACATTCAAGCATGTGATTCTCGCCGATCTTATGAAATAAGTCTTTCTCCTATTCTAATGGGCTCTCTTCTGACATTTATAAATGACTAAGGTTAGCAGTGGAGGTTTGTGGCTCTATGGCAGGACATGATAGTGATGGGATGATAATGTATGAGCCAAGAGCAGTGGCAATCATCTAGGCGGACAATCTGGTGGTTTTAGAGCAGGTCAATACACCCTCCCCAGCAATACAACCATGTTCATCCCCATCAATAAAACCATGTTCGGTTACCGTGGATGACATTCAGCTTGAGCCCACATGTTCATCAAAACCTTATCTCGCAAAGGCCGGAGTACAAAAGAGAGAGTGCAGCGAAAGTGAGGCGGAATAAGTGTTAAATAAACGCACCACAAAATGGTAACAGAGGGACATTTTGCCTCCGTGAAATAACAAAATCATCTCAAATACAATGACTGGAGGAGCACAGTGAGAGTGTTCCCAATAACTGGGCAAGAGCAGCTTGTCCCCTCCAGTGCCACGGCGGCAGCCAGAGACGACCGTTAGATGGCCTCGTAGCGACTGGCACCCGCTTGCTCTCCCGCTCACAGCTACATGCTATCTTACTATGAGACCTGGATACAGGAGAGACACAACCTGAAAAGAGCAACTGATTAGCCAGACAGCCGAGTCAAAGACGGGCTATACCTCCGACGACTTCCAACACAGTGTAGCAGTTTGGCCAGGTGTCTATGTGTGAGTTAGCATTGCATCATAGTAGAGGGATACAAACCTAAGCAGAAAATTGAATATTTTGGCCCCAGAATGATAATATCTTGGGCCCCAATATACATAAATGCTAATGAGTTAGGCATGCATTCTTGATCCGTGAAGATGCCTAACCCCTACTTGCTCATCAATGACACCCAACAAAAATAACAACAACAAAAAACTGTATGCCACTTTGGATCAAATCCCAAATTCGAAGAATGGCACAGGGAAGTAATTGTTGCAACTTTTTATGTACCAATAAATATTTTCTCTTGATATGATAATTATTATTCTTCAATCCAACAAAGGGTCAACATAGAATTTGGCTACATCTCCAAACAAACAGAAAACTGCTAAAAATAAATACGGATACAAAAAAAGGTTTATTGCCACATGCAAGCATCTTGGACCTGTTCCGCTACCATATTGCTGTTAGCACAGAGATATCCTCATTAAGAGACATACTACGCATACATGGCACATGAGGCACAGCGCCTGTCACATCTTTGCTGATCATTACGCAAGCAGCAGGAGAGAGGAGTGTGCAGAGATCGGCCTGAATGTGACAGAAGCCAGGGGAAAACAAAGGGGAGCGTGGAAACCGTGCGCCAAAGGGCCGATGACGACGAATTGACGCACGTCCAATTCAAATATTCCTCCACAATCGGCATCATCCCCCTCCCCCACGAGGTAAAGACGTTAACCTTGATGCTCTCAATCCATAACACATCTCCCTCTGCCTCTGTCCTTTCTTCAACTCGTGGTGGTGCGCATATCTCCCTCTGCGTTTCCCTCCACCCCGATCACATTAGTCTCTTTGCTTCCTTTAATCTCCTTCCTCTTCCCTGGGCGCCCTCCGCTCAGTCTATAACCCGCCCACCCTCGCCAGCCCTGAGGCACCCTTCTGTCTCCCTGTCATTAATCCTGCTGCGGGCTACCCCCACCCTTTCTTCCTCTGAGGTGCTGAGCACCACTGGGTGTCACTCGGGGAGAAGGAGAGGAGACTTGGCTGGCGTCTCCCCGCTCCGCGCTCACTTGAGCTCCGAGCGCTGTTCACCTGTGGATGCGATGACGACGACGCATAGCCGCCGGCTCTACCTGATGCTAATAGATATAGCGGTATGGCTAGCACTCAACACAAGACTAGATTAAATTTGATATTAAGTGTATATAAGTGTTTGTCCATGTTTTCACCTATGTCCTTGTGTGAGATAGTGTTGATATGTACCATTGTATACATTTCTTTTTTTGTTATGAATCCCCACATTATCGTCAAAGACAACCGACAACCATGTGTGCGCATTAGACCATTCGCTAGGTCGCTGTGCTAGTCATGCCCTTAAGACTGGCAGCGCCCACTAGTAGGTCCGGTCCCGACGGTATGGCAGACGTTGATTAAAGCATGCCTCTAACAAGAGACAGATGCAAGCGGCAGCATTCGGTCATCACAGAGTGTGGCGGCATAACCAGGAGCCAAGGCGACCGACAGTGTGCAGCTGCTATGCTGGATGGATGGGTGATTGAGGATCTCCTCCATGGTTACCAATGTCATTAGTCTTCATGCTAAATCGTTGCAGGGTTCTCTAGCCATAGTGGCAGCAAAACAAACAGGAACAGCATGGGAAAATAAAAGCATAATGCCTCCGCTTTTTTGTTATTATAATTATTATAATTATGGACTCGGGTTATACATCTGCCTCTATTGTTACCACCACAACATCTAAGCTTGGCGAACAGAGTATACTAAAAGGGAGGATTAAATTATCGTACAACTTCACATTGATTCCATTAAATGAATTCTAAACTATACAATAATTATCTGAAATGATCTAATAGACTCTAAACTTCCTCGTCAAGGTGGACTTCGTCAACAAAAAGCTTGCGCAAGCAATTCAAAGTTCAAAAAAATTCAAAAATCAGCCCCATAAGACCAAATATGGTCCTCGGGAAGAAGAGACGCTGGTGAGGTGACGCTTGACCAGGAGGTGTTGAGGTGTTGAGGACCACACGAGACCCTTGCAGTTCTGGACGAGCAGGAACTGAATGTTGCGACACGGCAACCACTGTCAGTTGATATGGATGGATGTGTGCGTGGCAGTTGTCTTCCTGTAGTCTAATAAAGCCATTCATTCCACATCGGTTTATTCGTCTGGGTTAGGTGGTCATTTTGTTTAGAAACTCATAAGCAAGGATTATTAATACATTCTGCGAATAAAGAATGTGGAATTTGGCCAAAATGAAGTGTGCAATGTACACACACCCCCTCAGTTTGAGGGTATTTGACCTTTAGCAACACTGAATCAAATCAGGCAGAAAACAGGCTTGAATATGACATTGTGTAAGATTCCCGCCTCTGTTCAGCAAGTTGTTAACATTTAACCGGCAGAATAAGAAAAACAGCAGCATTGTGAACACTTTTTCTCTGAACATGGCCGCTCCCATTTGCTGTGTTGCCAGCACTCACTCAATACAAACCAGCGGCCCAAGCCCATCGACTTGAGTTGCATCAAAACTCAGCTGTGAAACCTCTTACATTTTCCAGAATATAACCTGGTTCAACCCCTTGTCCTTCCTTTGCTTTCTTATACATTCACCAAGGTATTTTTCGCAGCCGAAGGCGCTGGGCATGTACTTAGCTCCACCAAAGCGGGAGCACCACTAGTACTATGTTGTAGGGTATGCTAATGTCCATCTTTTTATACTCAGCTACACAGGGAACGCTCTGCCCCTGGAGTAACGACAAGTAAACAAAAGGCTTTGCTTCAGACTGGAGTGAAAATTCAAAATATAATATATCAGGTATAGGGTGAAATGTAACTCATGGGATTGTTACCATTTGTATATAGATGGACTCCGGATAAAAAATAAATGAAAATAATACAAATATTTGTAAATCTTACACATTGTAAATCAAACCACCTTAAGACTTTAATTTCAAGTCTGAAAGTGACAATACATTGACAAAGAGACTGAGTCCAATAAGATCGGTGACAATGACAAAAACTGGTGGAAACCATTAGTTTGAGTATTTCTACTTTACGAGCAACACACTTACTAACAGTGGAGCCATTGCTCAACAAGCCTATGTATAGTTGTGCATGAAGACCCTCTCTGGAGTCGTTTTGCAGGTTTCAGTGTGTTTTTAGCCTGAGTGACACAAACAGTCTCAAGACTGTAAGCACAGAGGTCAACTAAATGTAACCTTAACCCCAATAACGTCTGGGTCCGCATCCGCAATCTTAGAATTCTGACCTCTACAACCCACTTCCACTGAGGTTCAAGCATTGATGAGTGCCAGAGGTTAATAGCACCCCTTCTGAACGAAAACGTCCAACTCCTTCCGTGTAAAGAGTAAGTGGTAGGAGTTGTATCCACCAGAACTGTGATGAAATGTCAATCTTTGAAATAACCCTAACTATTCTTGGGTATCTTTGGTCAGGTGTGATGACAGGCATTACAAAAATAGACTAAAGGTAAACAAATGACACTGGGAAGATTTAGTTCTTTGTGCTGATACACCAGAGAACATCCTATATGACTATAACTTTTGTTCAATTCAGTGATGGTGCACCACAGTAAATGTGTGTGTTAACAATACATTTGTCCATGTTATCCCTTTCTCATGAACTTTGGTGAATACACTGAAGGA
This sequence comes from Gadus morhua, assembly GCF_902167405.1. NCBI lineage: Eukaryota > Metazoa > Chordata > Actinopteri > Gadiformes > Gadidae > Gadus > Gadus morhua. Next base: position 22,409,977 of record NC_044059.1, on the reverse strand, counting down.
AGCAGCAGAGGTTGGGAAATGGTGTGTGCTTTGTAAGAAATCTATTGAAAGCCACAAAGTGTTACTTTCAGATACTGCCTAGTAGTTTCCTAATTCCTTACCTTCTGCCTCCCCCCTGAGGAGATAGCTTTGGCTCTCTTTTTGATAATGCTGTACATTGTACTCCACTTGCATCCAACTTCAGCAATTCAAGAACTGGCCAACTACTCAAACAACTTCTATTGAACCTGCGGTGCTGTAACAGCCACTGAAGCATAACTCCGTGTTAAAATGGTTTTCTCCAGAGGCACAAAAAAAGGGTCTATATGTCTATTGCTTAACTCACAGCAAAGTCTAACAGAAATATGTTCAAATCAGTTGTAATGGAATTCGTTATTTTTCTAATAGAGAACCATGCAGCTCCTTTTCTTGTTAAGCACCTTTTGGAGGATAGCACGAAGGCATCGCAAATGACCTCCTTCTTCACAGAGGTCTCATCCCATGGCACTATAGAAGAACATAGGGTGTAACTCAGAATACAAATTAAATACCGGTTTCATTTACATAGTCCAAGTGTACCTATAGCAACATACGGAGGTAACCATACATGAATAATGCTAGTCTTGAAAGGTAGAGGAAACCTGGTCACCTCTGAAGTATAGCGTTCAAGCTGCTTTTCGCTTAAATATTTAACCCCTTTTCTCTGCAAAAATCGAAGCTTGTGCTGATTAAACACATTTCGGATGTTATCGTTCTTTTCCTTTGGAATTGGTCACTTAGGGAACACTAGGGTTTAGCACGAAGACTGAATATCAATGAAAAGAGGTGAAATACAATGGACAAGCTTTCACTAATATACATACACACATGGAAAGGTCCAAAGATATTACAAATAATATAAGATGTTTGGATTTGCAAGGCTCGGGCAAGAGTAAAGAATTCAAAGTTGAACCCCATAGCCAAGAAAAATCACCAGAGACAAAGTTAGAAGTCAAAACTCAAACTAAAGGTAAAGAAACTAGAAGGACACAACTCTAGGAAGTCACAGAGAGAAATCACTTTGTAGGAGCCACAGAGGTTAGTGGCTCAAAGACAAATGAAGTTGCACCGGTCCACCATATCAAGGGCTCTGTGTACACCTGGTCTTTACGGAGGGACGTCAGGAAAAAAGATCATGACTCAAGATGAATCGTGTCGAGGCCCTGCGGAGAAGGGTTTGGTCTGATGAAACCAAGATAGAGAAATAATTCAAAGTCATGCTGTGTGCGTGTAACAAACCTAAAGCTGCCAATGGCTCAGGGAACACCGTGGAGTCCCAGTGACCGTATGGTAGCGGGGGCGTCATGCTGGGTGGATGCTTTTCATCACCGGACTCTGGGGTATCTTGTTAACATCGGAAGAAGCATCAAAAGATGGAATGAAAATACACAGAGAGACACTGCTAGAGGCAGGTATTCGGTCCGTTTGCCACACTGGAGTGCTAGGGACAATGCAGCAGGGACAATGATCCGCGGTACATGGGCCAAGGCAACACATGAGTGGTTAAGGTTTCCAGTGTGTAGATTGCAGTTGCATCTATTTAAACAGCCTTGGCAGGAATGGAATACAGCATTTATAAGTATATGAATTATATATATTTATAGTTTTCCCAATGTATATTTTCATGGAACGGTTCCTCTTCCACAGAGGCCACAATGTTGCGCCGCCATCTTCCTATAGTCGCCCAGAACTGGAAAAAAGGCTGTAGAGAGAATGTGTTTTGGGTTTAGGATTATAGTAATGAGTGGGGTGTGTTTACTCAGCGGCCATCAACCTGGCGTTATACTATGGATCCAGAAAGCTTAACCCTGTCGGGAGCAGACATCAAAATCAACCGTTGGCCAGGAGCTCAACACATCTTCACACACACATGGTGTTATTTGTGTCCCAGGAACTTAACCTTTCTCGCGGGAAGACATAGACGGCGCGCCACACATCCACACACACCCTGGTGTTATAAGCGTTCATCACGGAAAGATACTGAAGGGGATTATGATTTGTTGGGGTGTATTCTTTAATACATCCATGTTTATGTGACTTTAGTTTATTTGAGATAGCCCAGACCTAACACATTAAGGGGGTGGCCGTTTTCCTGCCATGGTTTCTGTGAAACCATGGCAACCCATCAATCATTTGACTGATCGGCCATCATTATAGGTCTCGGTGTGTAAGTGTGGGAGTGTGTTTGTGCGTCGTCCCAGAGCGTGTCTGTGTTTTCGCGCACACGTGTGTGTGTGTGTGTGTGTGTCAACATCTACCCAGTATGTGCATGCGTGCGTCAGAGTGTGTGTGTTTGTAGACCTGCCCGCTAAACAGTGTATGCCTAGCTTCGACATCATACACCACTGTACTCCTGAAGCCTTTTGACATGCACATAACAGTTGTGTGCCGACTAATTGACGGGGACGTAAATACGGTGTGTGAATGTGCCTTTACAAGCAATTGCCCATGGCCTCCGACAGAAGTCGCAACATTGCATCCAACGAGTGGCGTGTTGGCACGTCAGTTCTGCTTAGCCGGGTGCGAAGAGTCGAGCTGGGAGTCAGCAGAAAGCCGTCGGGGCACATTGCATGTATTCAGTCATTACGTCCATGGCTGTAGCTTTTGAGTGAGCCCGCGATCACACAGGCACTGTAGCACAACAACTGTAGAACACTTGAAGGACTTGCTTTCCGCTAACTGCAAATTGAACGGCACCCAATAGCATGGGTGCATTAGTTAGTGTGTGTGTGTGGAGGGGGATAAATTAGTAAAATCTAGAGCACCCACCCATAAACATACACATACACAAACACACACAACCACAGATAGAGAAAGGCAACCACGCACGCACGCACACACGCACTCACACACGCACACACGCACACACACACACACACACACACACACACACACACACACACACACACACACACACACACACACACACACTTGCCCAATACTGTAAAATACCGTAGAGCATATCAGGTTGAATGCTGGGTAGACACGCATTGGAGGCTCCCAGACCCTGACTCTAGTTCTGAGGAGTGGGGTGTATTCTTTTCTTTTTTTTCACAGGCCTGATTGTGTTTCCAGCACGTTTGTCGCCGCGTCGGTGGCCATGAACGGTTATTGTCACAGCTAAAGCGGTGTCTTCACGCTGCGAGGGAGGTGCTGGGCGAGGGGGTGTATTTGTCTCGGCTGGGACCCAGTCCAGTAGCCACAGTCAGACGGACGGCTTGGCTCCTGCACCTGAGAGATGTCCTGCCCCGACCCCAGCCAAGCAGGCATCATGGAAGAGCCGCGGCAGCCACGGGGTCAGGGGTTAGTGGAACCGCTGCGGATGATGACAGAGCTGCTGCTAGCGGGACTCATGGCCTAGGGTGGTCTCACATGGCGGGGGTCCTGTTTGGTCCTATTGTTTGTTTCATTGTATGAGCCGGTATGTGCATGGCTTTGAGGGCATGTGAATCCGTTTTGGATGGATGTCAGGTCAGGTTGCCGAATATCTCTGATACAAATTCTCTCTCGACAAAGGCTCAAACACACATACATACACACACACACCGTAAGCATTGTTCTCGTTCTACTCACACCCATCAACACGCACACGCACACGCACACACACACGCACACACACACACGCACACGCACACACACACACACAGCACAGTGACCCAGAAGGAGAGGGTCCTTGGTAGGCATAAAGTGGTCGTCCACCTCCATTTAAGTGACACAGTGACTTTGTGACGCAGGGTCAAAGATCCCCACTCTAATAGTAAATACATTTTTGACTAGGGGAATAAATCACTTTCTTAATCATCAAATGAAAAAATAAAAACGTAGCAATTTTATTTTCGAGTGGTGCGTGTCTTTTTTTGGTATTTATGGATAAACAAGTCTGTTTGCCAAATGGTATAAACACATCTATAGAAACCAATTGAAAGAATTACATCAGTTTACAAAGAATATGCGTGCCCATTTGTGGGAGGAACAAGGCTCTCTGGGTGAACTCCAAGACATCATGAATGTTTCTATATCAAAGTTTAATATCTTTGCCGATCTGTTTACTGACTTCTTACTTGTTGTTAGAACTCAGGAGTTTCTTGAAACACAAGCTGTAATATGCAGATATTTGAAATGGATATCGTTTAAGGCCTGAAGGAAGGAAAATAAACTCGATGAGAGTGAGGTTCATTTATTTTCCTACAGTATCCATCTTTGACAGGTTTGGTTATGATATGTTGACTTTGAACCCAATTTTCTATTTGAGCTCGATAATACGAAAAACGAATGACTGCCTTTGTAGAGGTTGAACTGTTTTTAATTAGTCCTGTGTAGGTGAGTGTACAAGCGTGCGTCTCAGTATCTACCAGCCTATTTCCTTAAAGTACCAGAATATAAACAAGTGTCTCTAAACCACCCTTCATTTCTAGGTGGAGGGTGAGCCATGGTAAATGAAGAGAACGCATGGTTGTAAAAAGACACTATTAGCATTTAGAGAATCCCCCCCCTCATCTTCAGATTTATGTCTGCTGTCTGAACCAAGAGCAAAGACATGGCCTGATGTTCACTGAATGCACAACAGTGCAAAGCATTGGCTATAACTGTACAGGTAGCTGTACTGGGGTAGTAGTACTAGGAGCGCATGTAGAAACAGATTGTATATATACCTTCATTATATTCAATGATGATTATCACAGTTCATTAAAACTCCCATTAGCTTAATTTCTTTATTAAATTCATGAAAATCCTTTCAAAGTCTTTTTTAGCCATTTTCTTTATTGAATTTATTGAGTTAATCAATTTCCGTTTAATGACACGTCAATAAAATATGTTGTAAATCATGATTGAAATGCTTAAACATATGATCAAAGTGATGTATTTTTCTCATTAAATTCATAATTTACATGAATTGAATCACAAATTATGAATTGTTACTAATGACAGTGTCTTTCATGCTAGCGTTTCAGTAGGCCTGGCATTTAAACAGTGTTGGAAGATTGTGCGGTGGTCCAAGTGTGCTTCCACATTAAGAAAAAGTCCCACTCCTGCAAAGCTGTCCTAAGGAAGCTGCCATTCAAGAAGAGCCTAGCGACCCAAACAGCAAAAGCCTTACACACCTGTGACACATATTCTGAAGAAGGCTGCCCATTATCCAAGTGATACTGTGAAGCAAAGTGAACAGGCACTGATTGGGCTTCAACTGTTTGTCCGTATCCCTGTAATTAAAGGCATTAGCTGGGTGTCCATGTTCTTGACATTCCATGAATACAATTTGTACCTATATGTTGCGCAACTAACCAGGTGGGATTCGATCAATCAAGCATTCAAAAGGAATATAATCACAATGACAGGCAGCCCTACGGAACTCATCTTTCATCACCTCTGTGCCATAACAGAGAAGACAGAGTCATTTAATAACTGATGGTGGCTGCAAGACCTCTGGCAATACTGTAGTGATATTACACTGCCTTGTTTTCTAATTGGCATTCTCAAAGGTAGCTGTCCCTCAACCCCCATTCAATGGGTCAGTAACTGATGGATATGAAGCTTAACTTCTATTGTCTTCACCTCACCGTTGTGATTGTCCCCCTCTGACAGGATGTGGGTTGTCTGATTGGCCCCCAGTCGCTTTATTGAACAATAACTGTTAATCCAGCTCATGTCTGCAGATTTTACATTTGACAGACAGAGAGGCAGCGTTGAAGAAAAGCAAGGAAACCACGTGCAAATCGCCTATTTGCTTTACTGGTAATATTTTCACTCAGCCTTTTCATGCTTTGATAGAAAGGGGTTTCATTAAGGTTTATGCTTGTCAGATTGGCAAAAATAAGGAGATATATCACGCACCAATTACCAAAACAAAAGGTTTCCCCAAGGAGCATGAATGACAAGTCAGAAATGGCGCTAGACTACTTGAAATAATCTGCACATGGCAGTTCATCCATTGAGACGTCAGTGAGTCTGATTCAGGGGACGGCCGGAACAGCTACCATGATTGGTGGACTACTTCATTAGGCATTTGAGTGGCACTGTGTATCCGGACACTGTTGACGAAGTCCTCATTTAATCCGCCGTAAACCATGTCCAACCACAATCACTGAGTGAATGGAATTAAATGAATATGCTAAACTAAAGTACAATTGCTTAAGACATGAACAGTTTGTCACACGAGCCAAATCGACCAACTTTTCAAACCACAGAGTGACCTTTTGGCCTTCCATCATCGATTGTATGCCAAACGTCAACCAATGCTTCTTCTCCCTAAACCAAAACTCAAAAGTCTGTATTAGACAGCCAGTGAAACAGTACACATCACATACAAAACTGGAACTGTTACGGTTTCTTAACCTTTGACTTCAATCAATCAATCAATCAATCAATCAATCAATCAATCAATCAATCAATCAATCAATCAATCAATCAATCAATCAATCAATCAGCCAACCAACCAACCAACCAACCAACCAACCAACCAACCAACCATCCATATGTATTTACATTTTATATTGTGTTCTACTCACAGTGATACAGTCAAAGTGGTTAATGGGCCAATATATCATGTGGTGATACAGTGTGTTAAAGAAATCTGAAATCATGTTAATACGTTGATGTATCTATCAGCAGCATCAGCAATTTGCAGACAATGCAAAACATGACATTTAGGTTTTATACAATGAAGGCTAATTGCAACTTTCTAAGTGGTATGCTATAATATTCTAATAGTAAAAGCCACGTTTAATATACTCTGAGTTGACACAATTTGTAGATTGTTTCTTTAAAATAATCCCTGAGAATGTGTCTGTGCAGCATTGACAGGTAAAAATGCAGACAGTGAATGTTGTATCCCATCTTGGTCTATCAAAATATTCAGTGAACAGCTGGCCCCATCACATTGGTGCTGCAGTTAGCAGGCTTGGCTGAGATAACAATATTACTTATTTTATACACATAAAATATGGCTGATTATTTATTGTCAATAATTTCGATTTCTCATTTTGGACTAATGGTTATTTAAAGATATAGTGTTACATTTGTGTGAGCCTGAATTATAAAGAATGAATCTACCAGGCAGAAAAAATAATGTGTTGCAGAAGGCAGGCCGACTATGCTTGTGATTTAAGCGGACCCCCAAGCTATACATGATGACCTAAGTGTTCATTTCATCGAAGTTTCAATGTATTTTATAATGTGACAAGCAGTTTCTGGCATTGTCACTCTATCCCCTAGCAATAGTGCTAGTAGGAGCAGTAGTTGCAGTAGTAGTATCAGCGACAGTCGTAAATCACTCATGTATAAAATGTGCTACTTTTTGTTAGAATATACATAGCATTTTACAAGAGGACGACATTTGAACATGCTTTTGAAAAGACCACACACATGCACACGCACTAGCACACGCGCACACACTTACGAGCAGAGCTGTGTTGTAATTCAAAGCGACAACTTGAAGCAATGAGTAGCTGCGGTCAGTTTCAACTAGAACAGGGTCGGTGATGCAGCTAATCTTGGGAAAACCAAAAACCACCCATCTTTCAGTGATCAGTAATGAGTGAGATTCACACCTACAAAGTATTAAAAACATCGCTCTGCAAAGTCACATTTTGATTGATTTCTTTTGACGGATATTCACATAGACGATTTATTCAAACCGATATTCAAACACAACATCCCATAACACTACATGACAAGCATTTCTCTCATTCAAATTCGATTTGACGTGGCAGACAAAAATGGCAACAGAAAAAAATACAAATAGAAAAGGGAGACATCAAAGGGACAAATCACAGGGTTACTCTGTCATAGGTTGCAAGTGGGGCAAAGAGTGTACTTTTAATATAGAACTATAATGAAAGACAGATATTGAATACCACATGAATCAAAAGAAGGCAAACAGCCACAGCAAGGGCAGCCCGAGTCACCAAGGTTGAGCAGTGATCTGACTACGCAGCAACAATAGCCCGGCTCCTCCTCTTCCTTCACACTCTCACCGCCGCGAGCAGCAATTAAAATTATCTATCAATTTACCATGGCCCTATTTAACCTCCTGGTTCACTGCTCTGTTTTACATCAGTCTCTATATCCTCCCCTACACACCCCTCACACGTGCACAGACAAACTAAGACGGCTCACTTACAATGGACTTATTTAGGACAGGCCTTTTTATCAGTGTGTGCTAGTGTGTGTGTTTTCTGCAGTATTGCATTTGTGTATGTATATATATATATATATATATATATATAAATATGTGTGTGTGTGTGTGTGTGTGTGTGTGTGTGTGTGTGTGTGTGTGTGCGTGTGGGCGCGCACTTTGGCGGACCTAGGCCTCCGCAACGGCTTGCCGGTGTCATTACCGTTTGAGGCACCGGAGGGGTACTTGGCCTTGCCAGCTGTGCTGAGGATTGCAGGGATGCAAACGTAATTTACTATCATTTCATTGCCACTCATCAGTCCCAGCCTAGCAGGAGTGGGTGTGTGTGTGTGCCTGTGTCGGCGTGGGGGTGGTGGGGGCGATGACAGGTGTCCACGGATACTTAACAAGGCTCCGCTTTGCTGCGTTTTACAGCCCAGACACATGATACGAGGGATGGCATTTGAAAAAGGGACAGAAGGCCACTCTGAATGGGGATAATGAAATAGTATTTTCGGTCATCATTAAAGTGAAATCTCTCTGGACGAATTCAGATGGCTGTGGTCGATACCCCGGTGAATATGCATTTCATGTTTATGGGCTCTCAAGTCTATTAAGGCTAACTTCCCCCTGTTTGTCTTTGTTTAATTACAACTATGTTTTTTTCATCAAAACATAGTTGAAGACTCGACTCCCTCACTGTCATGATTGTTTCCGCCAAAAAACTTTTCTGTTAAAAACAAATCCATAGCACCAGTGCCAAAGGACTTCTTTGCAATAACCGGCGCTGGAACTGGAATTGGAGATTTGACAGCTTCTGCATCTACACTTGCTTTTCACCGGGGACAGATGTTGATAATTCTGGAGAGAAGTTTTGACAAACCCTGTTGTTGAGTACACCGATGGCCGTGGTACCTGGTGCCTCATCCTAACATGCTATTTATTATTTAGGTTCTTTACTTTTCGTTTTATTTTTATTTTTTTATCTGCTTTAAACAGATAGCAGAACAACAAATCACTTTGATTGATTACAACATACCAAACCAAAATGAATGAATAAAGGCAGTGTCTATCAGTGATCGGTTGCTTAGGATGACCTTAGGGGAGCTTTCAACCGATACAAACTCCCAGTCAACTTCTACTAAAGGATGCCTGACATTCTCCTGATGCCCACGCGATCATACTGCAGTGGGACATATGAGTCCAGGCTAAAGTCTCACATTTTCCACCACTTGAGGCAGATAAACAAACAGAAACATTGCATTTTTAATGGCAGGGAAAGCAGGAGGGCATGCATAATTCCTCCGTCTAATGTTCAGCGCTCACGGCCAGATTTGAGACACAAACCATATCCAGACGTGTCAAACCAAATTTGGGATATTACCATGAAATATTTACCGGTAACTAAAAGATAGTTAAAGCCATGTAGAGGGTGCAGATGGTTCTTATCAAGTCAGATATTGGATGTGCCAGTTTTGAGAAATGGGTGGGAAAAAAATTACTACTTCGGCATTTACCTGAACTCCACTGATTACATCTCACACTGAAAGCCCAGGAGAGGGAAAGGTAATGTTATAAAAATAAATGTAGAACTTAATCAAGTCAGCGGTCCAGACAAAATGCTCGCTCTGACGTGCTTCCGCAACTCATTAAAACTTTGACAGTTAAACAAGCAGGAAGCCGTGGCAGCTTATTTTGAAGATTGAAAAACTAAAGGTCACATATTGAGGTAAGAAGTTTTGTTTGGTAATTAAAAGCATAATTTGCCTTTTAATGTCAGCCTTTAATTTAATAAGCACCATGTTACTCTAACTTAAGGCTTACACTGTGCATTACATATTTTATAAAGTGAAAGTGCCAAGGGAATAGCCAAATATAGTTGATCATTTCGCTTTGATGCATCACTAATAAACACTTTATGATAAACAGAATGAATGTGTTTCTACAATTACACAGATTCCCCATCACAATCTCTCTTCCATGCTGTACATGTTGAGGTTTTTAAGGATTTGCTTCTCAAAAAAGGACTACGTTTGTCGTTTCCTAAGGAAAGCAGTGATTTTTACAAGGAGCCTTTAATAATGGGTCATCTAATGGGTTTCGGGGTGCCTACCTCTTCGTCTTTGCTCTGCTCAAAGGCAAACTCCACCGTGGGTACAGCCAATTGGTTGGCGAAGAAGCTCACGTCTCCTGGCAACTGCGAAGAGCTGACGTTTGGTCCAGGGCAGTTCCCACCACGCATGCAGCTCAGAAGCTGTCTCTGGGATCACAGAGAGCAGAGGGCACACATATTAGCGTTAAGGAAAAATTGCTTCGGACAAGCGTACAATGAGGAAAACTGTCAACCGACATTTACATTTTGGGTTATTAAACATCAACCAAGTGGACGAAGCAGAGAGACAATGGCTGACAAAAGGGGCAGGCGGAAGATGAAATCACTCTCCCGCTCTTCAACCCGTTTTCCAGTTACCACAGTCATGTCGAGTTCCCCTCTTAGAGTCCAACCCCTTTCGCAGCGGCGAGTGAAGCACTTTGCTGCAGTTAATTTTTTCTTCCTTTCTTGCGTTTCTCCTGGCGCCACCGGCTAGGCCCTATGAGGCTCCCTCAACAGGGCATTCATTAGGGCCGGCCGCGGCTAGGCTGTTTGTGCAAAACCGCTTATCGATAGTCAATCTTTTAGCCACAGCGGCAGCCAGGAGGCAGGCGGCACTCAAGTACTTAGAGGTATTAGACCTCGACGGATCCCCGGTCCGACCGGCTGGACCACCGCAGTGATTTCACGTTCTATACTTTAACTGACCCTTGAAATGAAACACAAACACAGTGGATGTAATGCATGCCATGCATAATCCACTGTGTTGTGTTCAGCCTAATGATTACATCATTACTGTTAGGACCAAACCTGGTTTGTCTCGCCGCAACGGATAGAACAAGAGAAGAGCAAAATAATACTACAAAAATAAATCATATACAGTATATACCGTGAACAACTGGAAAAACTGAACAACATTAAAGCTATTATTTAAAACACCTTTTTGTGAAAAAAAAAAAGAGAAGAATGAGAATTAGAATGAGAATTAGAAAAGAGAAGAACGAGAGCGTGAAAGAGATAATGACTTCATTGCGGGGGATGGTTGGCAGGAGAGAAGCACAATCGAGGTAGAGAAAACTAAAGAGGAAGTAGCAGGGAGAATAGGTAATTCCAGCCCGCACGTTGACGCAGTGACGATCAATATTTAATTTCTTTGTCTGCTATGATAAGGAGAGAGGGACATCTTCCTACGCTGCTGAAACTGTGCTCGACTGGGATATACTGGCCGGTTTTGGAATTGAATACACAGTACCCTCAGGCCGTTGAATCTGCTCCCACAGTTAATACAATGCGATGGCTGACAAGGTTACGTAAGCAAATGAGACACACACACATAAAACCCACGTCGGTTCAAGTCCAAGTCGCACGTCAGCCGGGGCGATATCGCTGCATGGAGACATTTACATGCCACATGAGATGATGCTTTACAAAGGAATATGAGGACGATTACAGAAAGAAGGGAAAAGTGGGCTTTTCAAGGGCTCAGGTATGAGGCGTTATGTTGTTAGCAACGGCGAATTGTTTGGTGGGATGGAATTTCAAATAGCAAGAGTAAGTAAAGGAGGAGAAAAACATTGCAACATGATGGCCCCCATACTGTTCATTCTCTTTTCTAGAGCTTCTTCTTACATTTAACTGCAAGCTGGCTTTGTATTTGCCCGGTTTGTTACATAAACATACATTACATACGTTTTTACTACATAAAAAATGACCATGTTTCAACATTATTAATTTCATCATATCCGTCATGTCGTATTTAGAGCTATCAAAGAAGCATTGCATGGCCAGATGCTTGTCTATCCAAACAGAAGATTTGCACTTCTAGCAATGACAACATCAGATAGTACTTTATTAATCCCAGGCAGTTGGTTGGAAACTGCATGCAGTTCCACCTGCCACCATACAGAACTGTCCCTAACCCAACACCAACATGTTGGCTTACCGCTTACACCATGACATGTGACCTTTGCTTCAACTCCACACACAGCCATGTGTCAGAGCGGATTCGCATAGTATGTGACTCGAACTAACATGTACAGTGGTAAAAGAACAAGGCCAAATCCATGAGGACGGTAGACAACTTTTACGCAACGTGATCATCCCACATGTCAAGAATGTTGACATGGTTTCCACAGCAACACAGATGAGCTGTGTTAGATCAGAGGAGATGGAGGCAGTGGCACACGACTAAATAGTACTTTCCATTCGCTCTTCTCTTGCCCTGTAGCATTTGCTTCATAGTTGCTCATAGTCTCTCTCTCTCTCCCTCTCCCCCTCTCTCTCCCTCTCAGGTTAGGTTTAGCATGTCAACCACCTGCCTGTCTGGAGAATGTATCAGTACTGTATCGATCTATAATGTATCTGTATCTGGAGCTCCCCGCAGAGCAGCGATGATGCTTCAGGGAGGAGCGTTGGGTTCTGGATCAATGACGTGTCCTTAGTGGATGTTTTTATTGTGGATATCTGTGTGTCGGATTCTTGACTTCGGAAATTCATGCAGTGCAAGTAAGTTCTGTGTGGTTTATGTGTTACCGTAGTATGTGTTGCAAATGCCTGTATGTCTGTGTGTTCTGAACTGAATTGTCCCACTCTCCTTCCTAGGGGCTTGGCTCAAAAATCCTAGTGTCCTCGACTAGGATTTTGCATAGTCAAATATGATTCGCCAGGCAAGATATATCGTCGAATGATTATCAAATCATAATCAGAATTCAGACTATTCGCATCATTTACAAGATCCTGCTTCTCACATTCAAGGCCATCAACAATCTTGCCCCTCAGTGTCTTACCGAGCTTCTCCATATCAAGACACCCACCCGTTCTCTCAGATCGTCTTCCTCCATCCTGCTCACCCTCCCTCCAGCCCGCCTGGTTACCATGGGGTCAAGAGCATTCAGTCGCTCAGCCCCCCACCTCTGGAACTCTCTGCCTCATGACATCCAACACTCCAGTTCCAATCTCACCTGAAAACTTATCTATTCACCCAAGCATACTCCCTGTAAGTTAGTTGCATTCTTTTTCTCTTGTACACTGTTATATTATGTTGTTTTTGTTTGTTGTTTGCTGCTATGGATGTTTGATTTTGTAAGGTGACCTTGAGGGTCAAGAAAGGCACCCATAAATAAAATGCATTATTATTATTATTTTTATTATTCAATATATCCGGCTCAATGATGCCTTATTTGATGTGACTTTTGCGTGGCTCAAACGGTTGAAAATATTAAATTAGGATGAGCAAGGTGAGCAAGGTTTCCAACAGCTGTCTGAACTCAAGGCTGTGCCTCACCTTTTTACAACATGACGACAATGTTTGCGTCCTTTTATCTCATCTCATCTCTCATCTCTTTATTTTCTGTCACCTGCATTCCATTTGACAGAAAATATAGGCTACAATTAGCCTAGAAACAATAATATAGACTAACATATTATACCGTAATTCACAAGGGCGTAACCATGGTTTAGACATTGGGGGGGTCCAATTTTTTATTATTATTTGTTAAGTGCATTGCCTACAATTCTATATTTATTTATGAAAATGTGGACATTTAGAACATAGTTTCGAGGACTACATTGACCATTTGAATTCACATCTAAAGGAATAGTGTAATAATGTAATGTCTGCCCCGCCCCCCCCCCCCACACACACACACACACTTTGTTTTGGTTAGCTGCTTACTGACCTTAAACACACCTACCAATTACAATTATGCTCTTCCAGTAGTACTGTAGCAAAAAGGATAGCTTCCAATGGAAAAATACCACATACCCATGACCACATGTCATTATGTTATCAGAAGAACAGTGGCTGACCTTCGTGATCATTTAGGTCTATATATTCTGCTTGTATTAGAAGTAGGCTACTTTTATGTATTGCTGACATGTAGGCCCAGGTTATAAACAATGTTGTAAGGCTGTCTAGTCTCATATTCAAAATTCTCACCTTATCACCTGCATGTCCAGAGCATGTCCCTGTCTGGCCACTGCTTTCAGCATGCCTGTCAAGTTACTTACTGTCTGAAAAAAAACTGTGTATGCTTGGCTGTTGGTCCAGTTTCTTCTGCTTTTTAGGTAACCTCAAATCCTCCATTACTCAACTTTACTTTCTTGGCTCTCACTGAAGAAAGAGTGTGGGGTAACCATGACAACGCAGAAAGTCGCGAGGCGGTTTCAAACTAAATCGCACAAGTGTACAATTAGGAGGGGGGATTCACGCACTCAACAAACGGAAATAAATTGAAAATAAATAAGAAACAAGAGACCGATCCATTGACAGGGTTCATAAAAAGAGAACATATATTTTACATTTTAACCTGCTGTATATTGGGGGGGACAGGTTAGTATTTTCTCAACATTGGGGGGGACACGACCCCCCCAAAGAATGCGTGGTTACGCCCTTGGTAATTCATGTAAAACATCTATGAAATCAAAAAGTGTCCAGTCTCTGTCTATGGTGAAGGAGAGCCCATGCAAGGTGTTCACATCGGAACATGACAAAGCCCCATAGATTAAGCCAATGTAGACGCGTTAGACAGATTAACAATTATTAATGTTTTTGAATGATGCAGTTCAAGTGTGTGGGAACAAATGGGGCAGTGTCACACCAAAATTGTACCGGGGGAAAATGACAAGGGATATATCTAGTCTAGATAGATAGAAAGCCTAGTCAAGTCTTTATTAATACCAAACGACACAAATCGTCGGGAATCCATTTAGGTGGTTCGGCCCACACAGGACAGTAGCCTACAAGACCACACAGAACAAGTCTGACTGGACATACACACAATACATCACATTAAAACTAGACACGCGTTGATAGATGGATAGACAGAAAAGCCTAGATAGATCGATATGTTCCATTATTTGCCTTGCGGAGCCAACCAGTCCTGTGCGCGTATGCAAATTAGCCATGTGCGCGAATGTCTATTTCTTTTGAATGCGACGAATGAGTGCAGATCATGATTTGCAGATCCAGATCAGTGAAACATATTTTAACTACTACAGCACGCAGGGTTTTTTGTTCTCGGTTGTAATTAGCCTACATTTTAGGATTTTTTTTGTATTGGGGGGAATCACTGTCCTACTTGTTGTCGAAGCACTTTATCGAACAAGCAAAACCGTCTCGGCAATATGGCCAAGGTGTATGGGAGAGTTCACTATTTGATATGGCTGTCTGTAGGGCCTACTAAACGCATACGGCTCCTTTAAATGCGTCTGCATAATTGAATTGTACGTCATGAGCGACTTGAGCGACCAAAGCGAACAGAAAAATTCGCAGCGAAACTTTGTGAGCGACGCTCCTGGTGTGGACGTACAGTTATATTTGTATTGTAATTAATTGTTTAATCACATTTAGCTAGTAAACGGAGTGTATTAACACAAGCTAGCTAGACTATGATACACTTTAAATACTCAGTTTACTAGCTAAATTCAATCCAATACAAATTAAATATGAAGTAAAAACAAGTGTTATCTGTGTTATGTTATTTCGCACCCGGTACAATTTTGTTGTGACAGCACCAATCAAATAAGCAGAACAGCGAAAAATGCACTACATAGTACTGAAGGGGAGAAACATTTTCACTCGAGCAAGTTCAATAGCTACATATACTTTTTTGGATACATTTTGGTTTCGAAATGCTGCCCGACTTCAGAGTTATTTTTCCTTATATGGTGTGTACTATTAGACTTACGGTCTACAATATGCTCTACTTAGGAAATAAAATGATTGGATAGTTCCACCTCTATTACACAGCAGGGTTTAACGAACAATAAGGACATTTATTGGAAGAAAAACATGACACATCAAATCGCACAGAGAAGACAATGACAATAAAACATTGTGTAACTTAAAGGCTTTTCCTTCTTGGAGCCAAGCAATTCGGTATCACTCATCTACCAACTCCATCTTCCCAGTGGAATGTCCCGCTGTTACACACACTCAATTTTGCAGACACGACAAAGACAGTCATCAAAATGTTTTGCTATTGAAGATTCACATCGTCGAAGGTTCGAGGTCACCCCTAGTACATTGCTTGTTTTACTTTCTTGGAGAAGTTTTTATTTTTTGTCACCTTCTATTCAGGGAAGTACTATTTTATGACTCAAACCCTTTGAAGGACAAGTTGTTTGTAAGTTTATAGACACAAATACAATAAATGCTTTTTAAAGGGGATTACTTTTGTTCAAAAACATTTTTTTGTTGTTTTCTTAAGTTTTGTAGCAATCCAGAAAGAAGCAATTTCTGATCGAGTGTCCATGGATTCACTCTATGGTCTGTGAGCACCATTAGAAGCCAAACAGACAATAATTGAGCGGAAGGTCAAACCTACATTCAATAATTTTCTGTTCCCTTAGACATTGTGTGACATCATGCCTAAAGAGTTGACCTTGTGATGGATTTGCAAACTTACTTCTTCTGCCGTTTGTTTGAAAGTCTTCCAACGGGTAGATCATTAGTATTTTTTCGTCTTTGCATAAAATATAAATATGTCCTTTAACCATGACCTCACTATTGAGTCCACTACTTATTCACACAATTTGATGAACGCCACTTTTTCCCAATGATGTTACAAACTGGTGGCGTCCACATCCACTATGCTGTATCTATGGATGCTAACCGCTTTAGAATGCTAATCCTCTTTCGTGTCTGAGGATGCAATATGGAGCGACGGTATGTAAGACTTGAATATCAAAGCGTTCCAAAAGTTTAACTAAGCACTCACACTGCTCCGAAGTTAATTGCATATACAGCACACCATTCAGAATACTAATTAATAGTCCTAACAAGGTATGGTTTTCGCCGTAATGGGGGTCAAGTTACTCCGGGAGGCTGTGAAATGACAACATGATGCGATAATTACACCCAAGAGCCAAGGTGGTGTTTTTACATCATTCCCATTCAGGATATGTGCCATGTTAGCAATAAGCAACGTGCGGACTGTGTGTGTGTCTGTGTGTGTGTGTGTGTGTGTGTGTGTGTGTGTGTGTGTGTGTGTGTGTGTGTGTGTGTGTGTGTGTGTGTGTGTGTGTGTGTGTGTGTGTGTGTGTGTGCACATGTGTGTGTGTGTGAGTGTGTGCCCACGTTCAGACAATGTTTAATCAATGGGTTTGTAATGAAGTATGTTAATCATGATGAATTCCTTGTTTCAAAAAGTTGGACACAGCTTGATGTATGACAGCTTGGAAATTAGTTTTTGGGGCGGGGAGTCATGTGTTGCCATGGTGGAGCATGTGTTTGTGTGTGTGTATTTTTTTTTGTGGGTGTTTATCAAGGTGTGTGTGTGTGTGTGTATGACATATGTACGTGTTCACATTTGGTGTGCGACAGCCGATTTGTGTTTTTGAAATGTGTGTATGAGGGTTCGTTTGTGTTATCAGGGCCTTAGTGGAGGCTAAAACACTTATACAGTGATGACGCACCTCCTACATTTCTAAAATAGCGTTTACCCACCTCTAAATACAATTTCAGCACTTCTTAAGAGCATTTACACAACTTAAAAATTTGTCAGAGTTGTTGTTTTACCAGTGCAAGTCCTTATGTATTCAAAAATGGGCTGCATTATCAGTATTAACGGTATCTGTGACACGGTATCTGTCACAAATCACATCGTCTCTTGCGGCAGTTGGGTAGCGACAGAGCCGTAGAATGGCGCTTGCTCTTGCAAGCCATCTCTATCTGTCAAAGATTGACTAGCGTGTCTGGATTCTTATCAAATGGTTATATGGCGATTTCTAAAATGTCAAAAAAGCAAGCCTCCTCTTGCCGATGCCAGCAAAAGATGTCAGCCTCAAAGTGAGCACAAAAAAACAAAACAAGTCATGTTAGAATCACTCTAAAATGCTTTAAATTCTAATAAAGTTATACTTGACAAGATACTGCCTGCTGAAGCCCTTTTCTTAATTTTAAACTTTGAGGAACAGAGGGGGAAGAGAAAGAGGAGGAACAGAGGGGGGAGAGACGGAGAGACGAAGAACAGATCGGGTAGGAACAGAGAGGAGGAACAGATCGGGTAGGAAAAGAGAGGAGGAACAGCGGGAGGAGGAGGGACGGAGAGAGGAGACCGAGAGGAGGAACAGAGGGTGGAGGAGATACAGAGAGAGGAGGACCATAGGGGGGAGAGAGAGAGAGGAGTCAGATAGGAGGAACAGAGGGGGGAAGGGAGGCAGAGAGAGGAGGATCAGAGAGGAGAGAGAGGGAGGAGAGAGAGGCAGAAGAGGAACAGAGAGGGGAGGAGAGACAGAGCGAGGAGGAACAGAGAGGAGAGACAGATGTTAAGAACAGAAAGAGGAGAGACAGAGAGGAAAGCCAGAGAGGAGGAACAAAGAGGGGAGAGACAGAGAGAGGAGGAACAGAGAGGGGGAACAGAAAGGGGAGAAATAGAGGAGAGAAAAAGAGGAGAGAGAGAGAGAGAGAGAGAGAGAGAGAGAGAGAGAGAGAGAGAGAGAGAGAGAGAGAGAGAGAGAGAGAGGACAAACAGTTAGCAAATGCCACCCACTCCTCAGAATGTGTAAAATGCTGCTCCTACAGTTTTTATAGTACATAGACAAAAAATTAAAAAATAAAAAGACCAAAAAAAAAAATAGATCAAAATGTTCATCTTCTTCTACCGTCACTCACATTTAAATATCTAAGTGATTCAATCTTCTTTAAGCTTTAGCATTTGTTTGAGAATCATGCTCCCATACACACACATTGCGGAATGTTATATGCAAGCAATCATTTATAATTTCTTTCCACTGATAAAACAAAATATATTTTATACGTTAGATAATAACTCCTCATACCATCTTTCTTTGCAGTATTAATCATGTAATAGATGAGTGCGTTTTGAGTTTGACCTTCCATTTGTTTGGCCCAATGAAAGAGAGAGATAGGAAGCCACATTTATGAAAGTGACCCTGATTTATACCACCGTAGAGCAATTATGTATATTTGCAAGGCTATAGGTTATCTTCAATCTGTGATTAATTCGTAAAGAGCCTTCTTTAAAAAAAAAACATGCCAACGGATGTTGACTGTCTTGATCATGTGGTATTAAAAAGAAGGAAACTCTCTCGGCCCAAAGACCTGTGACCTGGAGCCAGAGTGTCCGTCTTAGGACAGGAGTCGTTGTAGCCGATGAGTGTGAACCCCTTATTTAAAAGGGGTTCACCCTCGCAATGCATTTTAAACAGTACTTGATGGTGACCGTCAAAAGCAATGACTTTCTGCACGAGGCTAGGTTCTGGATCGTTGGCTTGCTAGTGCTGGTGAGGATGGGGTCCACACAATGGGTGCAATGTGAGAGGGGGCGGGGTGGAGAGCTCAGACACCTGCTTAGGGCGCTCAAGCGCTTTCATATGAGGGGTGGAAACATGGTTCCTCAGCAAATGCGAAAACAAAACCAAGCAAAAAAGAAAGGAATGTAATGAAACAAAACCAGAAGTGTGTTGGGGCAGCTGTGTTTTGCAGAGACAATGATCCTAATGTTGTGTAATCGGTCATGGTTCTCACAAAAAACATTACAACTGACCGTTTTGGGGTTGAATGGAATCTACATGGAAATACCATCAGCCTGCCACAATGATGTAGGTCAACAGGGGAGACAAGACAATGTGGATGAGATAATGAGAGAGAGAGAGAGAGAGAGAGAGAGAGAGAGAGAGAGAGAGAGAGAGAGAGAGAGAGAGAGAGAGAGAGAGAGAGAGAGAGA
Source organism: Gadus morhua (assembly GCF_902167405.1). NCBI lineage: Eukaryota > Metazoa > Chordata > Actinopteri > Gadiformes > Gadidae > Gadus > Gadus morhua. The sequence continues at coordinate 22,390,065 of NC_044059.1, read as the reverse complement.
GAGAGAGAGAGAGAGAGAGAGAAATACATTATATGGAAAAAAGATAATTACCTTTGTTAGGTATGGATAGTATGGAGAGTGAGCGAGAGAGAGGGTTAGAGAGAGTGAGAGAGCAAGATAGATAAGAGTGATGATATAGAGATGAGAGAGAGAAAAAGAGAGAGAGAGAGAGAGAGAGAGGGAGAGAGAGAGAGAGAGAGAGAGAGAGAGAGAGAGAGAGAGAGAGAGAGAGAGAGAGAGAGAGAGAGAGAGAGAGAGAGAGAGAGAGAGAGAGAGAGAAAGAGAGAGAGACTCCACACCAAATTAAAAATTGATGATCACTATGGGGTTATGGCGTGGTGTGCATCTGCAGGAAGTAAGTATGAATGATGGATGACGGACTGGGCGCTCTGCTCACACTGAAATAATTAACACCTGTCATACGCCACAGTGGTCAGCAGAGGACTTCTCCCTGGGGAACAGGCACACCAGTGGGCAGATCCGTATTTCCTGGCAACCTACTTTTTTGTTTTTTTGGGGGTTTCAGGATGGCTTCATTGTCAGCTCGGAAAAACACATTTGTGCGTTTTTAAGGATGATGGTTACATCCGTGACGGATGTAAAGTTTTATCTTGTTGTGACTCGACTCCTTAGGGGACCTTCTTACTGCAGGACACAGACACACACACACACCGTTTACCTATAAACTACTGCATGTATTCCCAGTGGAGTTACAGAATCTCAAAAGTGTTAAGGTATATATTCCAGTGGGAACTGGGAACTGACTATTCCAAAGGTCCATGGAAAAGTAGAGGGAGATGGCAAGAGAAAGTTATACACAGAGATACACAAAGAGAGAGATAGTTACACAGAGAGAGAGAGAGAGAGAGAGAGAGAGAGAGAGAGAGAGAGAGAGAGAGAGAGAGAGAGAGAGAGAGCAAGAACGAAAGTAAGAAAGAAGGAAAGAGAGAGAGAGACACACACACACACAGGTAGGTACACAAAGAGAGAGAGCGAGCGAGAGAGAGAGAGAGAGAGAGAGAGAGAGAGAGAGAGAGAGAGAGAGAGAGAGAGAGAGAGAGAGAGAGAGATTGTGAGAGAGCAAGAACGAAAGTAAGAAAGAAGGAAAGAGAGAGAGACCCACACACACATAGGTAGGTACACAAAGAGAGAGAGAGAGAGAGAGAGAGAGAGAGAGAGAGAGAGAGAGAGAGAGAGAGAGAGAGAGAGAGAGAGAGAGAGAGAGACACACACATACACACACCGAGGTACACAAAAAGAGAGAGACACACATATAGAGGTACATAAAGAGATAGAGATAAAGAGTAAGAGAGAGTGAGAGAGACACCCACAGAGGTACACAAAGAGATAAGGAGTGAGAGAGAGAGAGAGAGAGCAAGAGAGTTAGAGAGAGAGACACACACACATGCACACGCACACAAATTGAGTGAGGACAGCGAGGCAGTGAATCACACCCAGCCAGATCCTATTTCCGTCCGCCGATGTCCAAATCCATTTTGTTTTAAAGGAGGCAGCCGTTAGCAGGCGTCCTCCCACATACACATGCCACTAAAGGGACACGCAGACACACATCCTGTGAAACAGGGCCCAATTAAAGGACAGGTCTGTCCGTTTGTTGTGCATTGTTCTCTGGATGAATCACACCACATCCTGTTGTTCACACTCTCTCTCCCCCGCCACCTCCCTCTCTCTCGCGCTCTCTCTCTCACACACAGCATCTCTCTACCCAACTCTATCTCTCTTTCATTCCTTCATTGTGACCCCATCCCCTCCACACACACACACACACACACACACACACACACACACACACACACACACACACACACACACACACACACACACACACACACACACACACACACACACACACACACACACACAATTATTTGTGTTTGTATTATAATTGGTTCCCAAGCACCCGATTCTTTTTCTTTTCTCTCTTTCTTTTGCGTCTCCAACTCTGAAGTCAACAACAAGTAGACCTGCCGTGCTGGCAAGTAAGATAAGTAGGAGGGCATTACCGGTCCCCCCGCAAAAAACACCAACACGGCCCCCAAACATGATTAATGACACACTTAAGCACCCGCCGTCTCCTAAATACCTGCGGGGTGAGGCGCGATGGATGAAGTTGGGGGTTATTCTTGCTAATGCATTGACTCTGGACCACGGCCAGCTCTCTGGTAAGTCCTTCCTGATATCAGCACTTTACACCGATAATGAAGCAGCTATAAGGCCCTTAGACCTTAAGGTGGGATACGGCACTGGCACCTGATGTTGAATCTACTAGACCCGCACTGCGTGAATCAAGATCCACCTGAGGATAAAGAAATAAAGCGACGTTCGGTGTATGATGGTCGAGAGACGGACGAAGCACGCTGCACAATCAGAAAGACACAACCCGTCGTTAACCACAGAGACTCTGTAGACATAGAGGATAAGAGCTCTGGTCCCCAGCAGTCATCAGCACAACGCTGGGCCTCCCCTACCATGGGCCTCCCCTACCTCAGGGGTCTCCCCTACCTCCTGGGTGTCCCCTACCTGAGAGGTCTCCCCTCACCTCCTAGTCCTCCAGCCATGGGTTTTCATGGATGGAGGTACGACATTGCTCAAGCTAAACACGACAGAAACCCTTTCGGGGGAAATAGGCTGTGCAGGGCTGTTCCATAGAGACGGTAAAAGTCTACCCAAAGGAGAACTGGAATTGCTGTGGATATTACCCAAGATAAATGGTTAGAGGTTCCTTTCCTCTAAAGAGAAAAAAACAATGTGGGAGTGAGAGGCAAAGTATACGGTAAGACAGAGTAATGATTGTTTAGGTATCACGTGCTTTATATACACATGCATACTCTGCAGCTGTTTAGTGGATAGGAGATGCTAAACGAAGCCGACGTCTGTTGTGTGCAGACAAACCTTTTATAGAAAACGGAGAACAGAGAATCAAAGCAAACACCACAACACTCCCCCCGTCTCATTTGGTGTTGATGGTTGAGCGGTCACTATCTTCCGTAAGGCGGTTCCAAAGTACAGTGGCTAACAATAGAAAGACACCCGTTTTAATGGTATCGCTGCAAATCCACCACAGACGATGACTGACTCATTTGGCAGAGGATGTGGACAAATGCAATGCATTAATGGGGTGGTTGCCATGGCGACTATGAGCAGGTTCAAAGGTTCAGCAGAAAGATCCCCGCAACAGACGGTGTTGATGATGAAGTACAGCGATGAGCTAAAACGATTACTATACCTCTGGCTAAGCCTCGTGCATTAAAATGTTTTGCTAAAAATGCTTGATTGAACTCATACACAAATTAGAAAAGCACTTACTTGGTAGTGATATTAGATGAATTAGTATCAGTGGTTTGGTAGGGACAGATGTGGTTGCGGTCAAGTCATTTTTTGTGGTCAAGCAGTATTCAATTCTGAATGTCTGAGGTGATTTCTGATCCTAGCTATGCTCTCTATAGTACTACTAGAGTGTGTACTTACTCTCTGTGTGTCCGAGGTGAGTTCTGATCCTAGTATTCATCTCTATAGTACTACTAGAGTGTGTACTTACTCTCTGTACGTCAGAGGTGAGTTCTGATGATAGTATTTGTCTCTATTGTACAACTAGAGTGAGTACATACTCTCTGGATATCCGAGGTGAGTTCTGATCCAAGTAGTAGTCTCTGAGTACAACCAGAGTGTTTATTCACTCTCTGTACGTCAGATATAGTTCTGATCCTACTATTCGTCTCTATAGTACTACTAGAGTGTGTACATACTCTCTGGATGTCCGAGGTCAGTCCTAATCCTAGTATTCCCCTCTAAAATACTACCAGAGTGTGTACTTACTCTCTGTGCTTCAGAGGAGAGTTCTGATCCTAGTATTCATCTCTATAGTACTACTCGAGTGTGTATTTACTCTCTGTACGTCAGAGGTCAGTCCTAATCCTAGTATTCGTCTCTATAGTACTACCAGAGTGTGTACTCACTCTCTGTACGTCAGAGGTGAGTTCTGATCGTAGTATTCGTCTCTATAGTACAACTAGAGCGTGTACTCACTCTCTGTACGTCAGAGGTGAGTTCTGATCGTAGTATTCGTCTCTATAGTACTACTACAGTGTGTACTCACTCTCTGTACGTCAGAGGTGAGTTCTGATCGTAGTATTCGTCTCTATAGTACTACTAGAGTGTGTACTTACTCTCTGGATGTCCGAGGTGAGCTGAAGCAGAGCCGGGGAGGCCGTGGCCCTCAGCCTCTCTGTCCCTCTGACTGGAGAGTTCAGGCTGACGTAGGACACCGCACTGCTTTGTAGGACCACCCTGTGCTCCTGGCAGGGGACACCCGCACACGCACACACACACACACACACACACACACAAACAGACACATTTAGTAATCCTCACAAATATACCGACCTATCTGCGGCTCTTTACATGCATCTCAAGGGCTTTCATTGTTGGCGGAGGTTATAGGGTTACAGGTGAAATATATACAGGTGAATAAATATAGGTAAAGTTGTACAACTGGTGGCGAGATGCATTTCTTGTAGTCTTCAGAACCAATCAAAGAATGAAAGGATACATCACAGCTCGCAACACAACGGTGGGTAAACAAAGCCACGTGATTCACCTTTTAGACACAATGCCAGTAGTCTATGTTAATTAGTGCTCAATTACTGTTATTTGATTGGCCACCAATCTTCCACTGTACAGCCTCGTTAATGGGCGCTTAATAATTTTACGATCCAGCTGTACGACGCAGGCGGTAAAACTGCAGTCTGTTTTAATGTGCACGCTATGCACATTGAAGTAATAGAACGTGATGCTGGTTGATGGGGAGGGCGGCCTCATTGCTTTGTTTTCATACCACGTTGTTGCGCTGCGGAACAAGATTGCCTTAAGAACAACACATTAGAATCAGTCCAAATTAACGAGATTGGTCTCACTGTGTGGAGGTTCATGAACACTTCCCTGAACACGTGAGACTAACAAGCTTGTTGGAGAATAAATCTTTCTCTGGTTGGGAATCACAGTGGAGTCCTTAACAGTTTTTCTCATCTGATCTTTGCTACGATGATAAGTTGTTTGGGTGTATAACAACGCTCCCACTCCAACAATGCCAAACGGGTAGCCTGGTTGAATTCCAGTATGCTACGTCAATCTCTGACAATTACCACCAACTACAGAGGGTCGAGAAAAAGGCTAGATTATGAGCGCCTCTCTGTAAAGCAGTGGCTAGGGTTTACTTTACATCCTCCTGACGTTCGGAATCTGGACAGTAATGAACTGTGAACAAAACCATTGTTTACAAATCTCCAGCCGATCACATTCAATAACTATGTGGTGCTGTTCTGCTCTAGCCGAAAAAAATAATAAAATTATGATTCCCCGTGAATCTGGTGGAAAGTAAAGCAAACACATATTTTCCTCTTAGAAGAAGAATCCATCCTCTTTAACATCGCCTTTCTTTCCCGTGCCTTTCTCCTCAGAATTAGGGGTTAATGCCGCCCGACATTGCTGGACAAATTTTTGTCTGGAACCTCTCAGTTCATTTTTGACTTCCAATGGGTATAATCAACAGGGGAGCAGACCAAAATGCCCCTGAAGTCAATCAGAGAGACAGAGCATCAAACTGTTTGACACATCAGCGGCAGCCATTTTGGCTGTTTATGACATTTCATGAGGTGAAAATGCTGCACTGGCAATATTTTGGCAGGCAATATTCTGGAGGCCACACTTAGCGTGAGGTGCTTTGCTCGACACTTACGTGCAGACTGCCGGAACTGTTCCTATTGAACCCTCTTTTTACAGTCACTTGGCTCTTTGGTCCTTTAGATCCAAATTGTGGTCAACAGGGCCTGCTCAGCATTGGTATACATGCCCAGAGCATTGAAGGCTGCCAAAGAATCAATCGTATCATGTAGATCAGCCGTATGGAAGCATCTGCATTATTTGTTTCTCTTTTAATTAGTCACTGTCTACACAGCGGCACAACATGAGCAGCTTTGAACTTACTACACAACAGCTACAAAGGCAACAAACCACAAGCCTATTTAGACAATCCCAGCTGGTAAGATTTGAATTAACCTAACCTATTATGCTAAGGTTAATTATGCTAGATCTAAACCCCCTTTTTTTTTGTCAGTAATACAACAAAGTCTATAGTATTTCAAACAGGATTAGTATCTTCATTATGGATAGGCCTATGATCAGTAATATTAATGTTGTCATTAAAGACACTATATAATAGTTGTATAATGCATAAAGATGTATTACTGCAGTTGACAATGAACAAACTAAATATTGTAAATTTGGCACGGAAGATTGATCAAAATTGTTTCATAAAATAAACATCATTACAATTTGAATTATTTTTTTCATTATATCACAAATATAAAGGACCTTTTTCACATTGTTGCAAATTTAGAAAATCTTATGATTGTGACACCCATTTCTTTTACTTGATACTATTGATTCCGCCAACAGTGCTCATATATTATTTACAGAGAAACAAGGGACATTTTCAGGAGATAGATTTGAGCAAAGAGAACAGACACATAGACACACGCATAATGTGTGTGTCAACCCAATGACAAATGTTAGGTAGGAACCAAGTGTGAGTCAGGTCCTTCCAGACACATTAACATGGTTAATGGACTTCCTTCGTGTAGAGCCACTATAGCCATGAGCCATGACAAGTGCTTTACATTTGCATGCTGAAAACATCCACAGACACAGACACAGACACACACACACACACACACAGACACAGACACACACACACACACACACACACACACACACACACACACACACACACACACACACACACCACCTGCTCAGCTCAGGACACTTTATTACTTGAACCAGAAGGCCCATTCCATTTCCACAGAGATGCATGTAGCTCTTCAAGCTGTGTAGGTCTTAAGGTTACCAAAACGTTTTAGGCTGTTTGGTAAGCTATCTCACCATAAGTGATTAAATCAACATTTAAAGCTACAAGCAATTATTCAAGGCTTCATTCACCACTCTTAAAACACAAATAACCTCACCTGACCCCATTGAAGGGACCCGATGTGACCCAGGGAGGCCCCCCCCCAGGAGCAAAACACAGTGGTCCTGTCCGGGGCCCAGCCCCCTTTGGCCTGCTCCATCATGGTGGAGATGAGTTGTGTCATAATGGCTGGGGCCCCGCCCCCCTGACTGCTGTCATGATGGCTGCCGACCAGCACATGGCGATCTGGAAAAAGCGGGAAAATGGACTGTAGAAAATGTACACACTGTAATGATAGCTGACTCTCCCCTGCTCTCTCTCCATTCCCTTCTCTCAAAGCTTGACTTGGCTTAGGGCTGTATAACATTAATTAGCGTGTACCCAGTACTTTATCACTGACAGGAGGTAATGGAAAAAACAAAAGCACTCGTATTGGAAAAGATTATAAGCTCATTTCGGTGACTTAATAATTGCCTGTACATTTATCAAAGTAAATGATGCATGTAATAAAAACACGATCATGGATCTAGAAACGCTATTGTTACCGCTACACTGAATTACTGATAAATTAACCTCATAATTAAAAGCATATATAAATAATTTCAGTAAGTCAGTACACAGGTCGACTCATTTTTCATTTAAACAAACATTCAACTGTTGCAATCGCAGATCACTGACTCCATAGTTCATTGGTTTAACTTGTATTTTGTGCAAATTTTACAAAAATGTGAGTCAGTTATTTCCAAACAACTTCTGGGTAAATATTAGCAATAAAGGGTAGAAGGCAAAGAGAGGGAAATAGACATAAATAATACCAGGGGCTGGGGCTAAGGTTTTTGATTTATTACAGCAGGAAGGCATTCCCTCCTGTGTAAATGAACTGGAAGATACTGGTGTTTGATGGAGTAACTGCTGCGGGGAATGAACAACACTTGGTTCATTTGAAACTTGAGGGACACGTCATGAAAACTCAACTTTTGGTTGAGTAAGAACTTAGCACACTGCTGCTTTAAAAGTCCCACAGCATTACAAAAAGCAGGGGATCAAACCCATGGACTGCAAGTGCAGCTGCACTTTGCACTTCTGCCACCCTTCACCTGATATTTTTTTTTTAACCACATATCCTTGCAAGTGCATGAATATATATATGTGTGTGTGTGTGTGTGTGTGTGTGTGTGTGTGTGTGTGTGTGTGTGTGTGTGTGTGTGTGTGTGTGTGTGTCTGTGTGTGTGTGTGTGTGTGTGTGTGTGTGTGTGTGTGTGTGTGTCTGTGTCTGTGTGTGTGTGTGTGTGTGTGTCTGTGTGTGTGTGTGTGTGTGTGTGTGTGTGTGTGTGTGTGTGTGTGTGTGTGTGTATGAGAGTGTGTGTGTGTTCCATCTGTTCTGGTGTGCGGGTGAGGGTGTGTGTCTGTGGGTTTGAGAGTTTGAGAGAGAGTGTGTGCAACCGTATGAGTTTGTGCGAGTGTGTACGTGAGTGTGCGAGTGTGTACGTGAGTGTGCGTGTGCGTGCCAGAGAGTGTGTGCCCTGATGGAAGAGCTGGTGGTTCTGGGTGCTGAGACAGTGTTTTTACCCTTGCGTGACAAATGCTTCTGTTGAACAATGTCTGCTTTTGGGTGCTCTTCTCGCTCCAGATTTTTTTCGTTTAATTTTTTTCAGTTGAACTTTCCTGCTTCACACCGTCTATCGCTTCTTCCACCTACGATTCCCCTATTTGAATAGACACGCATTTCAGAGATTGCGTTCATAGCCTGTGTATATTACATTGTATTACATATTAAAATTGATTTGAACACTGTGAACACAGCTTAGGATACTCCTTCATCTTAGACTGCATTCATAGGTCTATCTTTAACTCAAAGATGCTGAAGGTAAAATGTAATAACTATTATTTTAGTGTAATTTTTTAGAAAAGACATATGTCAGCATTTATCGAGTCAAATGCTCTGTGTGAATATCTGTTTTGATTTGACTACACCTTCCTCTGTATGAGACATTTGATTTTAGATCACTCCCTACTCTTCAGGGAATCTCTTCATTGATTGGTTTTGGAGAATCCATTTTCCTGTCAATCACAGGCACGGGAAATTCAATGGCGGGAAGTATATTCTGTTATTTTCTGCTCTCACTCTTCACTCTTCACTCTTTACTCATCTATAATCTTACCTTCGCAAAAAAGTATATGCGGCAATAACTTCAATGACCTTACTTTTGAGGGATTCAACCAAATTAGTTCATCAAAACGTTGCCTTATCGTTGAACCATTACTCATATGTGCTTCTTTTCACTTCATCTCGGCTTCTTACTCATTCGGTCTTTTCAGCCGAGTGGGCCATGGTGGCGCTATTAACTCAGGTCATATGGAAATATATGATGTCCTTTACGAATGGCTTTTCAAAATGATCTAGCTCAACCGCCTCTTCTCTTGCCCCCTACTCACTTTTTAATTGTCTACCCTTTATCTGGTCTTGTCGGCCCCTTATCTTGTCTTTGCCTCACCTACCCCATATCTCATTAATGAGAGAGCACGCGCACTCACGAACACACACACACACACACACACACACACACACACACACACACACACACACACACACACACACACACACACACACACACACACACACACACACACACTAAGAGGCTATTTAGAGGTATATTCTCTACAGTATGTGGCGACCTGCCACATCCGATGTCTGGCTGGTGGAAGCGGCGAAAGAAATATATTACCAAGCTGATTTATAATATGATATTAGCAAGCCATAATTTGCCGGTAAAGCAGGTAATATGGGCTACAAATCTCCAGAAAGAAAGGGCTTTTTTTACAACGTGTTGCTATTGAACCCTCATTCATTCCCTTCCCGAGGCCATGCACAACGGGAAGGGTTTTGTTATTTTTCCTCGGTTGAAATAATGGAAGAATGTATTGGGCGATAAAGGAGAAGGAACTGAACTCTGCTGTAATTCAATATGTTAAACGGTACCGCCATCCTTCACTGAGAGAGGATCGATGCCGGGACGGGAAGTTATTGGGATTCTGATGCAATGTTCATGATTTAAAACAAGCAGTAGCGATAAATTGTTTGTGATTTTGCTAAGGAATTGTCCTTTTGAGGAATAAATCGTTAAAACACTACCGCCTCCCACGCGTTCGCATCGAAATGAAATGGGATCCATTGTTTATTTACATTGTGATCTTATACAGTTTCTCATAGGTCATGGGTTAGGGCAGGGATTGCAGTTTGTGGAATCCATATATCTGGATTGTGTGTGTGTGGTTGAAGGCTGGTTCAGAATCAGATGGATCAGACACTGTGGCTGGGTGAGGCTTTACACCGTGGGCATTGGACAATCAATGCACACAGGTCAAACCAGCCATCACCACACAGACTCTGGAGAGCTGTGACAGGCCAGCACTGAACCCCCACTCTGACTGTAACAACACTGCATTAATGCAGTTTAACATCATCAACCTGTGTGGCGGTGGTCAGAGGTGCCCGATAAAGCCGCCAAGGTGATGTGTGGCAGGGGTCAACTGTTACAAGTTTGTGTTTCCATCATTGATGACTGCAATAACAGCTCAAATGGAACAATATCCTCAATTAAAGGTCCTATATTATACCACCAGGTGTGAGTGTGATTAGCCATTACAAGCCGTTTTTAAAATCTGCCTGTTCTGACACCACAAGTTGGTGTGTCCACCTAGTTGTATGATGGATAGATGAGCAACGCTTGCTACAGTTTCCTGGGTAGGCTGGTAGTAGGCTGATCTATGCAGCACGCATCTAGGTGGACACGCCCACTTGAAATGTCAGAAGAGGCAGATTTTCGGCTTTTAACGGCTTTTGATCAGTCCCACACCTGGTGGTATAATGTGTGACCTTAAACGTGAACAAACACACTCATAGCATGCCTGCGTGCGTGCATACAGCATGTGCTAGCACATGCAGTCCCTGCTGTGAAAATACGTCCCCTCATCCACCGTGAATACATTTGTTAACTATTGTGATGCGTTACACAGCGTTTAACATGCCTGCATACAGACATCTTATTCACACCCAACTTCCAAGTGTAAACAATAAGTCCAGGCCAGACATAGCAAACACATGCCGCTTTGATGCAATAAAAATCTTACAAACTGTGATCTATTAATGAGGAGTATGATTCATAAAGTAAAATACACATTTGTGAGGGAAAGAAAGGACAAGGAAAAGCTCTAGATGCCAACAACATGTGTTGTCTTACAATTATTGGTTCTAAAAAGAAAAGTTATTGAGGCTTGACATTTTGCAGTGTGCGGTACACACAGTTTTTACCCAATTGAAAAAAACAGCTGCAGAATACTGAACCATATTTGTGATTTTATGCCAAGTAAGATTGCGACCAATGAACCATCTTCTAAACAAGAACAACAAGTATTTTAAACAAGCTATTGCCTGGCAAATCAAGCAATTGGCCAAGATTAAAAAATAACACTGCTTTCCTAGTGGTAATGAAGGAGCAGGGAAAAGGAGTGTCAATGTATGGGGTTTCAGCCAATCAGCTTGAGGTGCAAAGAGAGGCTATGTGTTGTTGATGTAAAGGGTTCAAACTTTTGACTCCACCCAAATAGTTTGAAAACAAAAATAGACAGACTGAATTTTATCACCCTCAAGCTGTTTTGATGCCTAATATATATCCTAATGTAATAACCTTCAGAAGCGAATGAATGATTTATTGGTTTCCAGTAAGTTTAAATATATTGCTGTATACCGTCGAAAACATTTGACGGGTTGAACTAATCTGTAACCTTACTTGGAAAAATGGAGGAATAAAATCTAAGATGAATGATTATCAAAGATCAAGTAGATTCTGGTAAGCACAAAAAATGAAAAAAACTTGTCTTGAGCTCATTTGTACTGCAATAGCTAAAGGGTAAGTAAACAGCATTCAAAGGTTAAGTTTGACTTAATAAACCAAAACATTGCCATCCAGACACATCCCCCTCTATTTGAAAGGTTTTCTTGTGATTTCTCGATCGCTACAGATCCATGGCGAGACACATCTGCTGCTGGGGAGGGCTGGCAGATTCTTTGCGTGCTGGGCGCGATCTTTCAACAGCACACAACAAACAATTATGAAGGCTGTGCAAGCCGGTGGCACGGACCAGGAGAGAGAAGAACGACACGGATTTGGGTATCAGGATGCTACCTGAGAAGGTGTGGTGGGGAGAGCGTTTGAGTGGCAGCTTTCTCTCGAGGCACGCTGTCACACAATGTGTTTACACATTTAAGATGACATGTAAAGCATCACTTGTGACAAGTGTAATATGTGGCCTTTAAAATAGAAAGCAAAAAAATCAACTGCCGGCTGTTTGTGTGTGCGTGCTTACTGGATGAATGTTCTGTTTGATCAACACCATGCCTGCAGGATCCTACTGTGAATCCTCACTCAGACATTCTTTCAGTGCAGAACATGTAAGAAGTTACAAAGGAGCCTGAAGCATCATGGTGTGTGTGTGTGTGTCTCTGTGCATGTGTGTGTATGTGTCTGTGAGTGTTTTTGTGTGTGTGTGGGTGTGTGTGTGTGTGTGTCTTTGAACGTGTGTGTTTGTGCGGGTCTTTGTGTCTTTATGTGTGTGTGTGTGTGTGCCTGGAACTTTGTGTGTGTGTCTTTGAACACGTGTGTGTGTGCGTGTGTGTGTCTTTATGCGTGTCTGTGCGTGTTTGTGTATCTTGCGTGTGTGTATGTCTGTCGGTCTTTGTGTGTGTCTTTGTGCGTGTGTGTGTCTGTCTTTGCTACTTTAAATGTGCATGCATTAGGAGGGAAGCATCCAGCCACTTTGATGAAAAACTTTTTCTTACAGGACTTAGAAGAATAATAAGAAAACAGGTCCATGTTGATTTCCCCGAAGACATCCGTACTGGGTAATATATGAAGTGTTGTTAATGGCTCGTGTAGGCTAGGGGGCTAAGCTCATTTGAATGTGGAGATGATTAATTCTTACTCGATAAGAGAACGAACACAGAAGAATATCCCTTCCATGAGAAAGATCAGATTTTGTACGTTCCAACTTTGTCCTGGTGAATGCCCAAATGGTAAACACCCTCTGCATTCTTTTGTTCCCTCTAATGGGCCATTTAGTGCCATCACCATTACAAATAATATTACAGTATTATTTATTTCATTTTCCACAGTGCTTTTTACTGAACAAAGCAGAAAGCGCTAGTAGGGGTTTGCGTCCCCTGCCGCACCCCGTCCACCATCTCTCCAGTGTGTTTTCCTGCCTCCAACGTGTGTTGAACGATCCTGCTCGGCTGTTGCTTGGATACAACTGTCTGGATAGACATGTTTGTGTGTGTGTGTGTGTGTTGGGTTTGTATGTGTGTGTTTGGGAGTGCGCGTGTTGGGTTTGTATGTGTGTGTGTTTGTGTGTGTGTGTGCGTGTGTGTGAATGTTGTAATCACTTTTCAATTTCAATATGACTTGATAGGTCACAATATTTTGTTCTGGATTTTGCACAGATGTATGTTTTTCAGATGGAAGATCTTTAGCACGTCTTTAGACGTTTTTTTTCACGACTGTGAATTCAGGAGGAGAGAGAGGAGAGAGCCTCCTCAAGAGGTGGTTTACTCCTGATACAGCCTCCTGCATAGAGGGGCAGGCGGGGGATGCTGTTACCCCCTCTCACACCCTGGGGATGAGTCCTTTGGAGGGGAGGGAGGGAGGACTGTAGGAGGAAGGAGAGGAGGGTGCAGGAGAGGAGATGGTGAAATAGAGGAATAAATGTAAAAAAATAGAAGGGTTACGGAGGAAGTACTATAAAGCATGGGACCACAAAGATAAGGCAGACAAAAAGAGAGAGGAAGGAGAGGCAAAAGAGTCTTCACTATAAAGAAGAGAAGGCGCGAGACCAAGATAACGATGGGTAGCAACTGGAGGAGGAGGAGGAGGAGGAGGAGCAGGAAGGATAGGAGAACTACGAGAAGTCAAAGAGAAGGAAGGAGGGGGATAACATAAGCATGACAAGAAACACAGAGAAAGTGAGGAGGAAGAGGAGGAGGAAAAAGAGGGAGGGAGAGGACAAGTTGTGGGAGGATGGGAGGAAGCAAGAGGACAAGGAGGGGGGAGAGAATTATGAGGAGACGCAGGAGGAGGACAAGATGAAGAGAAGGATGAATGGAGGAGGGAAGACATATGCTAAGAGATTAGAAAGACTATAAAGGAATAGGAGAGACCAGGAGAGATAGAGATTATTGGGCGTGACCACAAATCTGTGACGATTCAAATCTTTGATAGACAGGACATTTAGGCGACGTCGTCTTCAATAGTCTAACCGTTTTGTCAGGAAAATTTTGCATGCATAATAGCGGGAAATTGCATTGGGGAGGATGGGGATGCTAATTGAGTCTACAGCTTTGCCGGCTTCTAGAGGGAAAAGCCCATAAGTTATTCAATGTTCCTTTTGTTGGGGTGGCGGATTGACTCAGCAAATTGCAATTTGCTGAGTTATGTTTTGCTTTCCACAAATGTCCTTATTCATTTGATAACCCTATTGTGTATTGGCAATGGTACCATCCCATAATTGTATTTTCAAAGTGGAGCACATTCTAGACATTTAGTCTGGAAGGGAACACTATGTCATGAAAAAATACCTCTAAAGTTTGCTCAGCATTTCTAAACCATTAGAGATGCCCCAAAATAATAGACTGGGTAGCCCCGCCCATTCTGCCGGCGATTTGAATTCGCTCTGCAGAAGGGTCTTGAGAAGAGCAATACATTTCTTTCTGCTTCCGATACGTTATTGTGGGAGCCAATCATCAAGCTGGTTTCTCCCCCCCCCCGGCGCGCTATTGGCTGGTTTAACACAATGACGACAGGGAAGTGGCGGCAAGCAGCCAATTGCGTACATAGTCAGTTGAACTAGGCCCGATGATCACGCCTTTTAGCTGAAGAAAATGACAGCAGCTCCACCAGACCAATAGACCTCTGAAGAATAAGTCCCGCCTCCGAGGCTCTGGGTCCCATGTTTAAATGTCTATGGAAAATAACATGGGTGTTTTGAATGATCGTACGTGACAAACTATGTAGGTGGCGAAGAAGTAAAAGCTGCTCAGGTTTTGAACTATACTTTTTCCATCTAGATTCCACTTGGGTTTCGGATTCTCGGGCCGTTAAAGTAGTTAACTATTATGAAGAAGCATTATGCTAACGCCGATCTGCACTGACTTAAGACGTCAAGACTCTCCCAGTCAAGGTTGCATAGCAACGGCAATGTTTCATAGTTTGTCTTCACCGAAATGGCACCAGAGCCAAGCCCCCAGGAACAATGCATACTTCCGCAATCCACCAGTGCTCAGTGGCCAAGCCTGGTATTGCAGCTGTGTGAGCGGACTGTGGACGGGTCCCTCGATTCAAGGGGCCCAGAAGAAGATACGTCATGAACTAGGGCGTGGCTAGGCACCCATGATGCGGAAGCAAATCTCTCCTTGATGTTGCCCTGCGACATCGAGCAGTTTTCATAGGAATGAATGGGCGCCATTTTGGAATCCGCTGTCCATTCTATAATATGTCAATACTATTACTATATTTATGCTATATATATATATATATATATATATTACTATCTATGAGCTAAAATCTACAATCAATCGAATATCTCGATAACAGCCAACAAACTCTTATCACGGTCTAAAACAAAAGTCGGGTCGTGGAGAAAAGAGGCCGAACCTCTTAGGATTCATTGATTAGGACTTTTAGATCAATGAAATCACGTGTGAAATCATGACAATCACGTTAGGTTGTGAATGGTTGCGAGCAACTTCCGCCTCCCTAACAAGTTTGACGTATGAAGTCTACGCAGATCAGAACTAGTTCCCGGTTAGCATTAATAATAGTTAACTACTTTAACGGCCCCGACAACCCAAAACCAAAGTGGAATCTAGACGGTAGAAGTGTGTAGTTCAAAACCTGAGCAGCTTTTACTCCTTCGCCACCTACAGAGTTTGTCATGCACGATCATTCAAAACCCCCATGTTATTTTCCATAGACATTTAAACATGGGACCCAGAGCCTCGGAGGCGGGACTTATTCTTCAGTAGTCTATGTGCAATCTATGCTGGAGCTGCACATCATTCTCTCCTTCTATACTGCCTTGTGCATTTTTCTGCATTTTCATTTTTTTCACTGTTCTGCAAAAAACGGTGCCCCATTTGTTAAACGCTGAAAGGCCTCATTCACACGTGTCTTACATTTTTAATCCGCTGAACTCTCGAGTTTTGTCAGGATCGGATGTGAAAACTGGGCGTAATTACAACCGAGCTCTCCGCCTCAGAGGCCCCAATTTGATTTCATAGATGTTTCATAATGACGACGGAGGGCCTACATTGTACAAGCCTATCATAAAGTATAATACGATAATAGTAGCCCATTCTTGCTGTCGAGTTTGATGCAGATGTTGACAGGAAGGAAGTGAACGTTGGGAAAAGGTAATTAGTTTGACCGCTTTGGTCTTTAGCGGGGGTGCTGCAACTCGCCTATTGACAGCTGCGGGAAACCACGATGTGCCGATTGATTTCTTTCAAGCGTTGAACCAAACAAAATGAGTCATCATTGAGCCGCATATATAAGGAAGTATATGATTCGTAAGTCGACGATGGGTATGGCCAAACCAATCAGATTCAACCATGCAAAGCGTGGGCGGAGGACCCCCACAGAGATTATGCAGAGGAAGTGGAGGAACGGAAAGAAAGAGAGGAAGACCAGGAGTGAAAATAAATGTTTAAGAAAACAAAAGAGGATGAAAGAAGGGAGAAAAGGACAAACATTTTTAGGAAAGCAGGAGAAAATAAAAGGAAGATGAAGTGAGGGAAGAGGACCAGGATGATATTACTACAGAAAAGAGGACTAAATTATATGGAATAAAAAGGAAAAAAATTAAAAATTAAGAAAAAATGGGAGTAAACATGGGAGATATGGAGGAGGAAGAGGATGGTAGAGAATGAGATGGAGGAGCTCGAGCAAGAGGAGAATGAAGAGGAAGAGGACAAGATGGATGACGATGACAATGGAGGGAAAATGGTTCATAATATTTTAAATTAATTCTACTTTTCTAGTAACATAGCTGCCCCTCAACGGTCCGTAGTAAGGGCATACAGCTTTATATCAACCAAAACAATTTATTAAGAGAAAGACTATTCAAATATGGACTGAATTAAAATCATCTATTTCATTCAGGGGACAGAATGGCCTTTGTTAATGGTCTGTGTGTGTCAACCCAGTCAGCATAAGCATATGTTGATGGTGCACGTTTTGTGAAACAAGGATTACGTTACGTTTCAATGCAAAACAAGCAATAAAATGTGTTAATGATACAATATCAAGGTTTCATTATGAAACAATACAAATGTTCATCCAATGCATAAATCAAAACAGAATCAAACGTCACACTGAAGTTGCAATACTTGACTGTCATTTATAGGCTTCATCTGTGGGGGACTTCTTACCCGGTCTATCTGCATAACAGCTAAATCTCAGTTCAAATATCACTCCATGACAAATGGGCTGCCTGTTCATGTCCTAGAGCTGCCAAGTGGGCTACTTGGATTAATGTGTTGCCATTCGTTAGCTGGTGCTATGACATGGATGCTGTTTCATTCAGTACTTTATGTCCCAAGTGTCCGCACCGAGTGCAGCGCAGCAAACAGCCCTCAGCTTGTCACTTATTACAATGTTTGGAAGAGCAAACAAAACACTAGTGTTTGTGTTGTTAAATGAAGTGTTGTTAAATGAAGGCTGGAAGCAATGACCCAATGTCTTTCAATGTTTTGTGGGTGTTCGAACATGCTGCTTTTTAGGAAGGGTACTTGCAGGTATTGTGTCTCCTTAACTCAAAATATAGAAATTTCAGTATTTACTTTTTGTTGCCAAAACTCAAAAATGCAATTCACAGGAGATCATACGGGTGAATTGGAGAAATTAAAAATACGACTTTTATGGTATATTATTTCTTTTTATTAAATAGGATAATGTTCATTGATTTATTATCTGGTTACCTTTTGAGTAATAAATAAAGTAATCGGGTTCAAATGTTGCTCTGTTTGGGCAATGGGGCCTACCGATTCAGACTGGAAGGCGCAAACATAAAACACAAAACAAACGATATAATATGTAATTTCTGCCGATTGGGTTCTCTCAATAAAAAACATAATTAACTAAGTGTTTCGACACCGTGAAGTGGATTGAGATCTGATGTGTATTTGAGAGTTGTTGTATGCATCAACATTGCCGGAGAAAATCTATCTGACATGACTCATGTTCACAGACAAGACAAGCTAATGAATTCAAGTTCTATTTACATCCCCTTTGGTCTCGTGTACTCACATTTATTCTAAATGTTATTATACCTTTAATGTAATATAAGAAAGATGTATTTGTGGTGTTTTAAATGTTCCAGGCGAAATAGCAAGAGCATACAGATGAAGAACAGCACACATTTTACATTTATGAGAAAAATAAATAGTTTGCTTGATCACACCTTTGAGAATTGTATCTCCGAAATAAATATCTTTTGACCGAAGTAATAACCAGGCTATGTGTAAAGACAAAAGCGCAATGAACTCTAAGGTGTCAGTTCAAAAGATTGAATACAGACAGTCAGCTGACCTGAGTTCCTTCTACCACGCAGGTGTCCGACCAGGTTGTAAATCTTGCTGTGGGTCCACTGGTTTCCAATGGTGAGTCTGACCTTTTTCATCTCTGAGAATTACAAGCAGAGATGTGGGGATTAACATGACATTTATACACTCACAGTACAATTCTCCCTCTGGCAAAACACACACATATACATACACAAATGATCATCGAATGTGTCTAAACAGGACTATTCAGTTTTATTGAATAACATAATTATTGGGCTGGCCTGCAAATGGGAAAGTCATTGTCCATCCCTCGCCCCGTAAAGTTTTAATCCTGAATAATAGTGTTTAGTCAAACGGGTCAAAGGTCGTTGTTACCATTAAGCTAAAAGCAATGGGTAATAGGATATCCCAATACATGCAGAAATTAGGTGTGCATACATACATGCACAAGTATGTTTGCCTTTCCTGCTGTAAACCCTAGCCCATTAGTGAACAAAGGTTATTATAGGATGGAACAAGCATACTAATAACAGATACAGATGACCAGAGGGAGACATCAATATATCTCTCTTCTTGTCTTTCAATTAATATTCTCTCCATTTTTATTTGGTTTTACCCTCCAAGACTCTTAATGTTGTTTTATCTGTCTCTATTTCTGTTTATTACTTCTCTCTCCATAACTCCTCGGAGTGATACATTTGCTCTTCCATTTTGTTAGGGTTAATAATGATATAATTATAATAGTCAATAAAACACTGCGTGGAGGGGCTGAGGGGACTGGAGTGAGTTGGGACTTTCCTGTAAACGATGTATAGGTCAAGATGTTTATCTAGATCTTCATCAATAATAATCTTGACCATTATTAGGTGCCGTGTTGACATGAGCTCCCAAGATTCAAGATTCAAGATTTTATTAGATGTCCCACGAGGGCAAATTTGTTCGCAGCCAGGAGAAGTGGTTTAACCCACAAGACAAGACAAAACAACAACAAAGACAGGAAGTAAGACCACATACTCACGGGGATGTTTTCCATGCATTCCTCAGCTAGGCACGCAATACAACACCTCACCAACTCTGTTATCCCCCGAAACACACACCAGCACACGCACACACACACACACACACACACACACCCACCGTTGCCCTTCCAAATCCTTGTTTAATACGTGTTACAAAATTCACTGCCCGTCTTCTCACAGGTACCACGTAGAGCCATTTATTATGTGTGACACCAACACAAATGACTTTGGCTAAAGAGCACTGGGAAAGAACATGTGGTCCCGTTTGTGTATCCAATCTGCAGCCGCACTCCGCAGAGAGAGCGAGCGGAGGGAGAGAGATATTCGTCACCGAGTAATTCCCAGCGCAGTCTTCATGATGGATCGCTTTACAGAAGGGGGCTGCTTTTTGCAGGTGAGGAGGTGAGCCTCGCTTAAAGTTTTCCAGGAGTTTGAATAAGAAATTCTGTGCCACGACGACTTCCTTTTTTTGACATTTCCGCAGAAACGAGGCGTCACCGACTGCAGTGCAATCCCGACCTGGGCCTTACAGCTGCGTTCTTATTGGTCGCTTTGGCCTCTTCTTTATGATAGGGTGTACGCAATATACTATCAGAGGCAGTTTTGTGTCATAAACTGGTTTCAGCAATCGGAAGGAAATTGGAAAGGAATCACAAAGCTGCATGCTCTGATTTGGTCACATAGGAGAATGTCAGAGTCCTCATGTTCCCAGACTTAAATGACACTTGGGTCTCTGACAACCACTCTCGCTCTACGCTCGCCCCTCACTACCTTACTGCAGTAAAGTTGGTTTCATGTTGGCTGTTTGCCAACATGTTTGATTTACTGGTTTCTGATTTTGTTCTACTGACCAGCAATCACTCAACGCAGCATTCATTGATTGTCTCTTGTTACTGGCTGGCTGTACATAAGTCTCCCAACTCCTGGATTTGGAGTGCAATCTGCACCCTGTGAGCACAGGAAATGTGAGATGGCCTGAGATAATGTCCTAAGATTTAAAAAGTTTTGTAGTGTGTGCCTTACATCACTAAATGTGGCCTCACTGGGAATTGTAGAAAGGGGATTCCATGATGTTGTTATGGAGCGCAAGGCAAACCAAGTATATTTCATATTCGCTCTTGATGTCAGGACGGCATATATATACATATACACACACCGATTCATTTGCAGGTGAAACATCCCCATTAACACCTCAGATTACACTACAAACAGCTGGAAACATCAGGTCCGCCTTTTGAAACTATCAGCATTCTTGCTAAATTATTGTGAAATATAATGAGGGACTATAATTTGGTGTTACGGCACCATATTTATGGCGATGAATTGCAGCCTCGGTCTAGACAGTTACTACCACCATAAACATCTCTCCCGCAGAGAACGGGCCATATTTTCCCCGGCGAGGAGCAACAAAAGGCTCTGAACTAAAGTCATTTTGCCCATATTTTGCAAATGGAAAATTAATCACTCAAAGCGATAAACAACCGCTGAACAACAATGCACCTGCGAACTCCCAGAGATATACGTGACGCTAATGAAAAGAGCTGATATAGAACCACGCTAGCTGATTTCAGATGCTTCAGCGTTGCCTCTCGTGGGGGACTGAGAGTAGAGTTGAGGCGAGGGCGGTGGTGGTGGAGGGGAGGGCAGCAATAAGTGAATGTAGGGAACCTGCACAGAGCAATCAATAGCAGTGTAATTAAGGGGCCTCAGAGTCCTTTTTTCTATAAAGCGCTTTCACATTGTTCTGCATTTCTCTGCTCTCTGCTCTCTCTCTCTCTCTCTCTCTCTCTCTCTCTCTCTCTCTCTCTCTCTCGCCCCCTCTGTGCCCTGCCGCTGTAATTACTGAGGAAATGTGCTATGCTTTTGCCGTTTGTGAATAGAGAGTGAGCGAAAGCGAGGGGGAGATGGTTCTGCAATTATAATTAAAGAAAGATGAATGAGTCTGCGGGGCGAAAGCACAACCTTAAAGGATTTGGCATTGTGCCGGAGGCAGACTTGCAGGAATCCGCTTAGTTCTATCCTGCGGTGGAAGTAGGGGCCGTCTGGACTCAGCCATCAAGGTAGCTGGTGTGAGCCTCTCGACGCGCATCTCCTTTCTGGTGCCTGAATAGGGGATGGGTATGCGCGTAACATTGTCACAAACAACACACCAATGTACAAACACTTCACTGCACAGTCCCAACACAGACATGGACACAACACACTCACACACTTAGAAAAAAAAGCCTGCGGGCACTAAGAGTGTGTGAGTGGCGTCCCCCCCAACAAGTCATCTCTTTAAGATCGGTAGATCCCCACTGTGCCCCCCCAAGCAATTAACCAATGGCCAACCAATAGAGCCGGCTCTAATTTAATGGGAATTATAAGGAGACGAAATGGGGAGAAAAGGAATTAACAAAGAGCCGGGGAAGAGAATAAAGGCCCCTCAGATGAAAACAATTGATAGCGCTCTCCATCCCCAACAGTGGTCAAAGGTTTAGCCAATCGATGGGAGAAAGATTACATTGCTCCCTTAATCTCTCCATCACTGCACTTGGTAGTCTCTCGCCCTCACTTTCTTTCTGCTCTTAATGTTGTTCCTCTTTCTCTTAATGCTCACCTTATAAGAATCGTCTGTTTGGACCGCACACACCAACACACACACACACACGTACACACGTACACACACACACACACACACACACACACACACACACACACACACACACACACACAGGAGCACGCAGCTGGTGGCAAGACTTAAATTCATTGAGTTTTTATGTCAAGTGAGAAATCCTATAGATATAATTTTTAATGACGTATGAATCGCACAAAAGAACGATAGGTCGATTCACAGACATGGCTGTGAAAACGACTTTTCACCGCACAAATCCTAAGTATTCTTAGGATTTGTGGATACATAGGGATTTGTGAATGGGACAATAAAGTAGACCCATGCCCATGAAAGACAACTTTTGTATACAAAAATATATACAAATATATTGAGTCAAAATAGGCACAAATCCAAAGAAATATTTTCAGCACTTTAGCACCAGAAGATATTGCTACTTGCTTTCCTCCAGAATAAATCGAAGCATTTTTCCATTCATTGTTTCGACTTACAACTGCTATCAACATTTAACCACCTAAACAACAACATCAATACTTTTACCTCATTCAAAAGTTACAAACATGAAAAAGAGATTTTTTTTCCCCCTTTAGCGGAGCAACAATAACTCCTTTGAGACACACTCTTGTAAGTGCTATTTGGGGATATATTTGGACTGTCGCCTCCAGTTCAAAAACTACTTGTTGTCACATGTAATAGGGATGGACACACACATTAACACACTAATGTAACCCTCAGTCTCTAAAGGGAATCAATGAAACCAAGGCCATGACATGTTAGATAAGGCCAGGTCTGTGTGGTGTACAGGCATGATGAACAGCCTCTCTGTGAATGTGTGTGTGCTTCTGTGGGTGTGTGTGTGTTTGCGTGTGTGTGTGTGAGCGTGTGTGTATGTGTGTTCATGTGTTTGTCTATCGGTGTGTGCATGTTTCTATGTGTGCCTGTGTGTTTGTGCATCTGTGAGTGCATGTTTGTGTGTGTGCATGTGTGTTTGCATGTTTGTGTGTGTGCATGTGTGTTTGTCTATCTACAGGCATGTGTGTTTGTGTATATGTGTGTGCATGTTTGTGGGTTTGCATGTGTGTTTGTGTATCTGTTCATGTTTGTGTGAGGGCCTGTGTGTTTGTGTATCTGTGAGTGCATGTTTGTGTGTGTGCATGTGTGTTTGCATGTTTGTGTGTGTGCATGTGTGTTTGTCTATCTACAGACATGTGTGTTTGTGTATCTGTGTGTGCATGTTTGTGGGTTTGCATGTGTGTTTGTGTATCTGTGTGTTCATGTTTGTGTGAGGGCCTGTGTGTTTGTGTATCTGTGTGTGCAAGTGAGTGGGTGTGCATGTGTGTTTGTGTATCTGTTCATGTTTGTGTGAGGGCCTGTGTGTTTGTGTATCTGTGTGTGCATGTTTGCGGGGTTGCATGTGTGTTTGTGTATCTGTACGTGAATGCGTGGCGATGTGGTGCGGGGCAGAAGGCAGTGGTCCAGTCAGTGAGTGCTTCCTCAGGTGGGCGAGTGGGTAATGGAGACAGATAGACGAACCAGTAAAGAGAAATTCAGCTGCTGGGATACAAGAGTAACGCTGTACGTTGCAGTGCAGGGTCGAGGAGGTGGCCTTGTGTTTAAAGCTATTTAGTAAAGCTATTTCTACACTTCAATCTACAATTATTACAATTCGAATAATATTGGCAACTATTGAGTTGAAAGAATTATTGTTTTTCGCACATATGTTGTTTAACAAGCATAAATTTTTTTTTGACCAAATATCTACATTATCCAGTACATACATGATAGTCGACTGTCTCATATTTTCAGATTTAAACCTATGTATAAATCCTCTGTCAAATAAATGCTGCACACCCCTTGATGGGTCAACATATCTACATCCCACAATAGTCACAGTTTTTACCCTTGGGGATATCATCTTAATATTTATATAGGTCTGTATGTGTAGATGTGGGTGTGTGTGTGCGTTTATGTGTTTTGTGCATAAGTGTGTGAGGTTGTGTGTGTTGGTGCGCGCCCACATTTGTGTGTGTGTTTCAAATCGAGTCCAATGGGAAAAAGACCAGTCAAATGTAGGATAATGGGCCTGATACATATGCAGCGAGAGAGAGAGAGAGAGAGAGAGAGAGAGAGAGAGAGAGAGAGAGAGAGAGAGAGAGAGAGAGAGAGAGAGAGAGAGAGAGAGAGAGAGAGATGATAAGAAAGAGGCCATTGGCAAAGAATCCCTTGGGTGATTGGGGGGAGATAAAAGGGGATTTACACTCTCGATAGCGGGAATTACCTTCTAATGGTGTTGGCCACATCTCTCTCTATCTCCCTGTGATACACTCTTGGGCTCTTTGCAATTCACTAACCAGGCTCCATTTCACTGAATTGGGGCAGTGTTTCCGTTCATCCTTGTTGGCATAGATCCAGAGCATGCGCACAAACACAGGTAGGTGAATGCATGCACATAGTCAGACAGACAGACAGACAGACAGACAGACAGACAGACAGACAGACAGACAGACAGACAGACAGACAGACAGACAAGACACCTGCCCTCGCTATTCATAGATGTGTACAGCGTATCAACATTTGTAGCTCCAATTGCAAGTATATCAGTGTCTCAGTGTCTGATTAACTGCCCAGAGCCCATTCGGGCATCACGTGGGCTTACGTTTGCTAAGCAATATTGCTGGACAACAGCATTATACTCCTCTGGGGAGAGAAGGTCACGGTGGCTCCTGATCAAATTCAGATATTCCATAGATAAAAAAAAAAGATACACCCACACAGAGTCGCCCCGCACCTCGGTGGAGTGGCTCAAGACAGTGACCGAACAACACGTAGGTTCAACCCAGCGCACGGTGAGATTATCAAGCATTACCAGAGGCTTAGGTTACAGCGCGGTCGGCTAATACCTGCTTCCCACCTCAAGAGGCCTTCCCTTGTCTCCTTTCACACCCAGGGTGTGTGAACGACCGAGGATGAGGGCAGTGCCTGTGTTTCGCCGTCTCAGACAGTGGTGAAGGGAGGTCGATACACTGTTTTGGTCTATGCGTGAAATAACAACCTGTATGAGAGGATGTTGGTGTGTGTGTGGGTGTGTGTGTGTGTGTGTGTGTGTGTGTGCTTGTGTGCCATTTGTGCATCGCTGCCATGCAAACTTCAGCTTCACAGCATGGATCGATCTCTCATCAACAGGAATTGTATAAAAAGTATGGGCGCAGCGATTAGTCGATTAATCCATTAGTTGATCGACAGAAAACATCGTGTGTAATCCAAGTTTGATAATCACTACATCGTAAAAATCACCTGAATGTGGAGGCGTGGCCAACGGGATGCAGGCTCCTCCCCCCTCTGGGGAGGTGGGGGACGATAGCAGTCTCTTTGCCAGGGAGGCAGAGATTGGCTGCACCAGCAGAGACGTCAGGCTGCCCCCTGCTCCTCTCGACGGATGGACTGGAGACAGAGAAACAGACAGGAGGGACGGATACAGAGAGGGGGGAGGTACAGAGAGGAGACAGAAACAGAGAAGGTAGAGACACAGAGAGGAGACAGAAACAGAGAAGGGAGAGATACAGAGAGGGAGAGATACAGAGAAGGGAGAGATACAAGGAAAAATTAGATAGTTATTATTTTACATATTTTGAGGAACCATGAGGAACAACCATGTATGCCAGGCAAATCTATTGGAAAGTTGAACATTTTTTTATATGAAAGGCAATTCTAAGTAAGCAAATTGGAGATATGGGTCGCCATTATAACAAGCACAGGGCCCATTCAAAACATGCCTTTTCAGAAGGGCCAATTGCTTTGCCGTCTGTATTGCTGCTTGAAGCTCTCAAGAGCAGCTCATCCAAACAACATAACCCTCGACTCCGCGCTCCCTTTGATTCCCAGCAATACACCCGTCAAGTGCAAAGTCGATAGAAGAAGGAGAGAAGGATTGTCGAGGACACTGAAGGACATGCAGACGACGTCGACAGAACGATATGACGGTAGTTTATCCAGCCTCCAAGCACAGTGGACACGCGTCGGAAGTGAACGAGAGTGAACCGGGCTCGTGTGGGCCCGATGTCGCGGTTGAAGACCTGCTGGGGTCTGTCCGTAGAGCCCTGGAGCCCCGCCCACATGAAGCCCCGCATACCTGAAGCCCCGCCCACACAAAGCCCCGCCCCCCTTAAGCGCAACAGAACACTGCTGGTTGTTGGTTTTGTTCAAAGTCCATTCAAATTGAACTTTGTAGTGTCCAAACAAATGTGGACAATGCATTTCCTCGGGTGCCCAGCCATACACAGCCTAAGTGTGAGGTAAATCAGATGAACGGTTCTAGAGATAAGGGAAGGACACGCCAACATAAAGACCTACTTATAGAGATTAGGCGCTAAATAGGTAGATATGATGATGGCCTTATAGCGCCCTAACTATATGAGGGACGCAATTTTGGCATTAAGGAAGGTACCGAGATTAATGGGAACACAGTCTGAATTCGCCATTTACTTTCTCTTATGTAGCCCACTTTCTTCCAAATGTGTTTGCTTTTTCATGATTCTCAGTTCCCTTTCTAATAGCCCAATTCCCTTACGAACTGAGTAAAGTATTGTCTTTTCAACAAACAAACCCCCCTCTACACCCTCCAAATGGGCTTGCGTGAAATCTCCCAGCCATAATAACCTTGACCCCTCATATATTAATGTTATGGCATTATCCCTGTAATTACTTTGTGTACAATTTGTACTATTAGCATTATGACACATGATATATGACATTAACACAACCGGCTGTTTGCGTTCCCAAGGGAACGCAGTGAGTGTGCTCAAAAATGCACACACTCACAGTATTGTAAGAGGCTTTCGGATAAAAGCGTTTTCCAAATTACTGTAGATGATTATATTATGATATTATAGCACAACTTGAAAAGAGTAACCATTAGACAACTTTAGGCCAGATATAGAACATAATGCGGCAAAGAACATAACATTCATGAAAACCAAATGTAACATACATCGTTTTAGCTACAACCACTACTGCTATTACGACTACTGCTACTGCTGCATTGGTGGAACACAAGTCATAGTAATATTTCTAAAAGGGAGTTACATATAGAATTGTCTAAATCAATATAGCAAGGACAAGTCGAAAAAAGAGATAGAATGCATTTCACATTAGAATGTGATGAATTGAAACAGGATGGAAACATGCCTTCTATTGTGCAACCAACCACCTTTAAAAAGCAGGCTATAATGGCCAATAGACCTTTAATTGACGCCTTATTGTGTTTTGTTTTCTACAGTAGTGTAATGCCTTTCCCTGAGGGGGTCATTTGATGTGAAGATGTTAATATATTTGACAGATCAAATAGTATAAAACGTTGCGTGGAATGAAACAGGTTAGCATGTTGAGCAGAGGCCTAGAGTATGTGGTATGTTTGTTTAATCGTGTTGTGCATGATTATTGGCGGTCTCGAGACAGTAGCTATCCCCAAAACAATTCTTGCCATTTTGATATGTGTGCATGATTCCTATTGGGGATTGAAACATCTGTGTCTTGCTGCCTGGCAATGCTCAGGAGAGAGCTGGGAATAAACAGTTTGCCTGGAGGAATATACCTTTTCAGCAGGTTTTGCGTGTGTGTGTGTGTTTGTGTGTGTGTGTGTGCGCCTGTGTGTGTGTGCGTGTGCGTGTGCGTGTGTGTGTGTGTGTGTGTGTGTGTACCTGTGTGCATGTTCTTCCGAGAGGGATTCTTGTGTAAACACAACAGCGAAACACTATTTCCTCAAAGACCTCATCAAGTAAGCTACGATTGAGCTACGGTGCGCTCTGTTTTGGGAAATGTGTTTCTCAAGGTTTGATTTATTTTTCATCCCTGTGATCGCAAGGCCAGAATTTTGCTCTAGCGAGGGCTGATGTTGATGTCGCTTTTTACTCAAACACTCATTATTTATGAGTACGAAAAACAAACACACAACTTGATAAGTGATGTTTTTTAAAAAATATTATGTCTCATGTTTGAAGTTTATTTCAGTCATAACACTGCTCTTGTACAAAAGCACACATTCAAAACTACTCCTTGTAGCCTGACAACTGCAAACCATATGAGTAAGTGTGCTGCAACCTGGACACTGAACGATCCACACGCACAACTAATTAATTGCACAATTTGCTGTAATTATTCACAATTAATCACTAATTAATTTTATTCAATTTATTGCCATGCTTGTAAACATCAATATTTAAACACGGTCACCGAATTATATCAATCAACCCAAATTAACATCTTACGAACTGTAAACTAGCTCTCTTCATGGAACTAGAGAGCCCTAATTTGCATCATACATAGTAAATGCATCAACGTTATTAACAGCAAAATGCTTTAGATTCAAGCGCAAGTTAAAAAATTTAAGAATCAAGGTTATTGATTGTGTTCTATAAATATATCATCATGTATAAGACAATATATATGTCTTACCTTAACATCATCATAGGTTTACACAAGAGTCTTGGATCTCTTCAAATCCCTAATTGCAAAACGGTTGTGGGAGTGCGACGCAAAGAGAGGTTTTCTCTGTAGAAACAGCTGGAAGCGGAGGGGCGAGAGAATGTGGTGTGTAGACTACATTCAATCAAGGTTGAGGACATAAGTTATTGTCTTGACATATCACTCGCGGAAGCGCTGTCTCTGCTCATACGTAGCGGTTAGAAACCATCCTATAGCAAAGGGCGGGGTTATGCTAATAGTTCTGAAACATCATAGACTTTGAGGAGGAGAAGGATGATGAGGGCCACAGGAGAACCCATATGCTCTAGAGGGTCCAGCAGTGAAGCCTTAAGTGAACACGACAAGCAGCCCCAAGCTTCTGAGCTGATGATGCACCCAAGTGTGTGTGTGTTGGGGGGTGAGGGGCTGGAGGTGGATCTAGCCTTCATATTGCAGCAGGGCTTGGCAGCCGGCCAAACTCTAAGGGCGCCAAGCTGGGAACCAGTGGTTGCTCAACACTTTCTTAACACGCTTGGTAATACACTGTGCTATATTCACAAATGAAGTCCTGGGGCCAAATGTATAGAAGAACTCTGTGTAGGTGTCTCCGTAAATTAATGTCAAGAGAGAAAGGTTGGAATTGGTCAAAAAGTGAGTACCACAACGGTACAGAGTTTTCTGTTCGTACATACCAATCGTTCTGAGATTGTGCGCAGGTGAAAGAGCGACCAAGGTCTTGTTCAAATTATCAGTCACAGCAATTATCATGCAATTCAGGATCGCTCAACTCACTGTTATTTTTAGCCAGCAAAATGCCATGTTTAAGCCGGGGTATCTGGACTATTTAAATCCATTATAATTTCTGTGCATCTGTTTCTTTATATGGATTAATCATATCCAGACATTGCATTAGTTGTAATCAATAATACTTCAGTCATTCATACCAATCACACTGTCATATGATTGTGTCGGGTCAGGCCATTGCCATTTCTGGTAAAAGGGCTATTTCAAGCTCATTGTTTCTCAGTTCCACAGGTTCCTAAGTTCACAGGTTTCTCAGTTCTTAAGGGTATATGTTCCTCCTTTTGATTTGATTTTGAAGGTCTCTAAAATAATGGCTGCCTGCATCTGTGGCTTCCCAGATCAAATCTGACTTGACAGGGAATACTAAAGAGTCTAGGGGTTCTGAGGTCCTGAATTGATAACCAGTGGGTTTTGAGATTCAACAATTTATTGGGTATATATAATAGTATCCTTTGTGTTTTGTGGTGTATTAAAATTTTAATTTGGCCCAAATTTGGCCATGGCCACGAGAGGTACCTTCCTCCTACCACTTAACCCTCAACACTAGGCATTAGCCAATTCTTTCAATTGTTTTATGTTTTATGTCAGGAAAACAAAGGAAAACAATATTTGTTAAATATATTCACAGCCCGACAGCAGTGCTTTGGACCACAAAACCCATTTGAGCAGTCCCCACATTAGCCCATGTCATATTAAGCAAATACAGAGCTGGGAAATGTATTTTTCAGGTTCCCATTGTTTGATATATAGAGCCGGGGAACATAGGATCCTTGGAACATAGGACACATTTGTAGAACTGAGGGACACAAGAGCCTTTGCCATGTTCTCCTTCATTCATGTCATTATCATCACATGGGTTAAGTGAAGGAAATAGAGACATACTAATTTGTACCGTAGGATAGAGAGGGACATTAAAAAAAGGCATAGAAGAAGAGTGTCGACGTGTTAAAGGTTGAAGAAAATTGCATTTGGCGAGGTCAGAAAGCAACATATGCTAATTGTCTGTATTATTCAAACTAGGGGTGCAGCGGTCGGGTTGGTGAATTAGTTCCACTTGAGATAATACAAAGTTAGAACCAGAATGCTCACAGAAGCACGCAACCACACACACAAACAGCCATTACCTTCAGTTGAGCGATCGTGTAAGCAATGCAGACGTCCTAGCAATGCGCTTAACCGTGTTCAACCCCAGAAGAAAGAGTCAAATTGGGAGCAATTTTTAGCCCAGATACAATTTCTATGTTAACATGGAAGTAAAAGGTTTGTGTTAAGAATGTGGATACCAAAGAGCTTTATACCATCATCGCAACGGCCAAGGAGAATCGTATCATGTTTTATCACTACGTTTTGTTAGTTCAAAATAATGCAAATAATTATTAATTCTTGAAAAAAAAAAAAGATTAAATATGTATTGTTCTCTAAACTGCATCACATGCAACATTGTGGGGATTGTGTTTTATTTATTGATTGATTGTCTTTTTATTTTTAAAACTTCTTTATAGATCAATTCAGTACCATGTTTGGAGTAAATGGGGACATAGCAAAAGAGGTCCATTTGCTCTCCAATTGGTTGCATTAGTTACACAGGACAGGATAACAAATAAATCTCTTTTGAATCTGTTTTCCTGGCCAAAGGTAAAGCGTAGGGGTATGGGCAATCAATCCAACAGACACCCTTTAATAGCTATTTGATTCTTAATACCAGTTCCATTGTGGTCATCTCTGTAATCAAAAAGTTGCTAGCTTTTGTTTGTTTACACAATCCATGCCAGAAATGATAGCCTGATGCCTTGCAGCTAAATGATCAGGTCACACACCTGAGCATTTGTTCAAAAACGTTTAAAATATTGTTACTTGTTGATCGAAACAGCAAACATAGTCCCTAATCCCAGTTTATTTTTCTGCAAGAACCGATTTGGATGTTTGCCATTGTATCAGCATCATGAAGGAATAAAACCAATCAATGCCCTACATATTGTTTTAAAGTTGCGATGTTTAGGATAGAGCCCCTCCCAGATAGAATACTTTTGGAATTCAAATAACGAGTGGGTGGAATTTTGGGAATGTCCACAGTATAATACTTGTAAACAAAGAGAGATTCAGGCATTTTTTTGTAGAATATATCAGTTACAGGATGTGTTTTTATTGATAACATTATTTATATCACTATATTCAGCATTGACTTCAGATATATATGTAATTTGAAGCAAAGAGCTAATTGAAATACATTACAAACTACAAAGTTAGTACAAAGTTAGACACAAAAAAACAACAACCCTGATCTAAAGTGTGTGTCATCATTACTAACAACTTATGTTGCGTACCTTGGTGTATGCGCCAATAGCAATGGCTCTGGTTGTGGGGGGATATGAAACAATTGATTTAGCAGTAGTCCTCTTTCTAGCTGTTAATGAGCCACACACCAGACAATGAGCAAAACCACTTACAGTGCTTTCAGTTCAGTCTTGTTTTCTGTTTTCTTGCCTTAACCCCCAAGTGTCTCTCTCTCTCTCTCTCTCTCTCTCTCTCTCTCTGTCCATGCTTTTCTCTGCTAATGTCATTTGCTTTCTGTGGCGCAATGTTTTTTGGCTGATGGTGACAGTTAAGCGGGGGAAGTTTTCAGAGCGTCATTAAAGCTTTCATTAAAACTCCATCATCATTAGAGGAGAATTAGTTATTTCCTGGACCGGACATCACAGCAGCACAGGGATATCAAAACATAATCAATTCCATGCAAAAAAAGGAATCAATTTAGTCGCAAAGCACTCAGCGTATCACCAGTTGGCTTATAACAGCTGTTGCTGTTTGCTTATTCATATCAATTCCTGTAGTTCATTTCTTTAAGTGAGGCCACATTTGGAAGCCATATAAATAGGTGGTTGGCAAACCGCTCATGAATATGTCAAAGAAAAAAAATCACCATAACAGCATATTAAGCAATACCCGTCCCCCTCAAGATAACTCGAGACCCAACGATTGCAAATGTTTTTACAAGGTGCAGAGGTCACATTGCAATCAGTTTATTCCACTTGTCACACGGCAAACAAGGTCCCATGAATATCATTTATACCGCTTGACCATATTAGTTAGTAGGGGGGGGAAATCTTCCAGAATCTTTAGGGAAACCTTGACATGTCTAAAGCATTTCAATATATGATTAGCGTCCAGCAAGTGCCTAACGCTAGGGATGGGCTTTCAGATTATAGCCAGCCATCAGATGGGAGTTCAGCGCTATAAACTCATAAAGCATGACAGGTTTCAAAATTAAGAAAGTGGTTGGCATTAAGATTCTGTTGGTTTGAGAACGTCAAACAAAGCTTTGATCTTATTAGATGCGCTTGGATCTTGTTACACGCGCTTTGAGAGGCCAGCGTCACCTGGGTCTAAGTTGAAATTGTTTAAACTTGAAGTGCAGTGTCAAGGTAGGGGATCCGAGCTGTCCATTAAGCCCAAAATAACGCTAATGCTAGATTGAGCTTTAACATTCAACTCCATAGGCAATCACCAGCAACGCCAACGCTAGAAGCTCATTTGGAAAATTCAATGTGGAACAACAAATAATGCATTGACTTTTCTTTAGATTGTAGAAGGTTTCCCTGAAAAAGTAAAATAATATTGCAGAGACTTTGTTGAACTTTTGCTAGTGATGCTAATTAATTAATTAGCTAGTGATGCTAATTAATTAGATGCTAATTAATTAGCATCACTCCGTCAAGTCAATTTTGTTTTTTTCAAATCAAAGAAAAACTCAGTTAGGCAAAACATTATTTGATTTGGAATATCAACCAAAGCCGAAGTGTTAAAAATTACCCAGCTAAAATACCCAGCTGCATGGATAATTTCCACTTTGATACTCAAAAAGGAGTACTATCAAAACAATATTGAGTTAATTTTACACCAGCGAGTGTGCGTCTGTGTTTGTGTGTGTCTTTAAGCTCTGCACACTGTAGCACCACCAATTATGAGACTGGAGGAGCGGAGAGGACCCTCCTGCAGTGCTTACAAGCTGGAATACATTCACTTCCATACTTTGATCACTCTTGGTGGTCGTCCAACACAAGGCTGTGTCTATTGCTACATACAAACCAGAATAGCACACAAATAAACACACACACACACACACACACACACACACACACACACACACACACACACACACACACACACACACCTCAACAGCAACAACAAACAAACGTAAACACAGCTCTTCCAGGAATCTGATTATACATGCGATGAGAAAGATAGATTTACAAGCAGAGGAAGTGGAACACTGATCAACAGTAGTCTGCCTCACTGAACACCAGATAGAGAGGAAGAAGAGACAAAGAGCAGATAAACAAGGAGAAGGAGGGACGGATGGGCAGAGAGGGAGAGTTATTAAAGAGAGAGTTAATGGATAGAGAGCAGGGTAAGGAAGACAAACAGAGCGAAGTGAAAATAGGAAATAAGTATTGAGTGGGGAGAAATGCGGTAAAGGGGATCTGAATGAGATTTGAATGGCTTTAGACCGATGACATTTGTGGTTAAAGATAAAGGTTTCTGTATATAAAATGCTTGCACCCGAATATATTCCATTTCTATTGTTCCATTTTCTAACTACTTATTTACAGCACATATAGGTTTAGGCATGTCACCCGATATTGAAAAGTACAACAATACAACACAGATACTGAAACTGCTATTTGGGTGGTGCCTTGAGAATATAAACCTCAACCTACACATTGTTATATTGCGGTTCCAGTGTAACTCATAAATGTACTGGTAGTCCTCTATATATTCTTAATGGCAGATGTTGATTGGGGCAGCACTCCATGATTGTATAATTGTAAAGACACAATTTATCGCAACACAATGAAATGAGGTGAACATCCAAAGCTCAATAGGTGTGCAAATATTCACATGACTTTTGCTGTCAGTGTTACTTAACTATGTTTAATTTCAGGGAGGGTATGCCAAAGTTACATATTAATAATGAAAATACATTTTGAAAATAAAATATCATGCATAGCATAGTTCGAAATTTTACATTGTTGTTTGTTCACTAGCCATCATAGAGTATGTGTGGATTGATAATCGATCAATACTTTGCTGTGTTTTTCCTGTGTGTTTTTGTTGTCGTCTTGTTCAGTTCACCAACACAAAATAGATCGATTTGTCCCAATGGGGCATTACCAGGTCATATACATGTTGAATACAAATAAATGTCCAAGTGGCTCTATTACAACATTTGTTTATCTCCAATTACATGATCGCAGACCTTCAAACTTTAATCGTTCATGAACAACGCAAAGAAAAACACAAGTGAGAAGCGCCAAACGCAAGTAGCTTTTTGGCCGGTTCTATGGCGATGTTGCTATTTTACCGGCGGATAAATGACTCTTGCGCCCGGCGCAAATCTAAAAAGGCTTGGTCTGAAGTAGCCTAATTACCTGTAGGTGTGGTTTGGGCGTAATGTGCAATGAACCAATGAGAGTGCCATCTCCCATCCCCTTTAAGAGCCATGAGCGCATTTGAAATAGAGTAGATATTTTGACAGCGCATTTGCAGTCTCCGATGAGACAGATGCATGACCACATGAATTTCAAACTTCAAATGGCTCAGTTTATGGCCAAATATTGCCTAATTCCCACATGGAATAGAGTTTTCTTCCACAACTTCAGAAACTTCAGAGTCCTCAAATAAATTTCGGCATACAAAACACACATATGATATGTAGTAACTGTGGTCTATTTAATGACGACTTGTGTTCCTAATGTGCATGTGTCCCCCCGTTAATATACATTGCCATGTACTGTTTTATGCGTCACGTGTTTAGTTTGCGTGTGTTTGAACAGATGGACGCCCACACGCGTGCCCACATTCATTAATTTTTTACACATACACACACGAGTGCCCGCATTCATTCATTCTTTTTAACACTCACTCACGGTAAAACAATGTTTTTTCAAACATTCAAATACACATCAATCCTAAAAGTTATGGGCTTGTACATTGCACAATGCCTGTGTCAAGAAAATATGTGTTTGCTGTACGGTGTTTGCAGATGCATTGATTTAAAAGTACAACTTATTACCGCTGTATCAGCTGTTCTTTCCCAAATAATATACCAAGAATGTGTTGCTAGGTAGATGAGAGAAGCAAAGTGTATGCGCGAGGTGCACAAGCAACATTATGCATGCACCCTTAAAATAGCATCTGAATAACGCGCCGCTGACTTTTAACCAGGTATTTCCTGGTTGGTGGCGCAATTGTTTTCTGAAACTGCAAAATAGCACCAGGGAACGTTTGCGCCAGAACACAGCCCCTCCTTTCGCTGAACCGCCCCTTGGGGCGCAAGATCATTCCCTAATTTACCGTCGCATGGCGTAGGAGGGAAAAGAACGTTCTGCGCCAGTTGCAAACTAGCAACGACACATGCGTCAGTGTAGAAAGTAAATTGCGCTGGATGCAAGATAGCCCTATGTGTATACATATACTGTATGGTATTTTAAATTTCTTACAGTTGATATAGTCCATGTAGGACAAACCGATTTCCTTAGATATTGACACTGTGATTAACATGTGCCTTTTCTTTTTTTTTACTTTTGGATTCTCAATTCTTGCGAGTTTGTTATGTGTCTGTTTCTGTCTTTGTTTTAGTTTTCCTTTTTTTTTTTTACTATGTTTGCCAGTTTTGGGCGTCTGCCTACTTCGAAATGATGTTTATTTGATGACTTTATTTTTTAACTTGCCTCCAAGTTTCAACATTTGGGTCCTCGTCCTGAACTCTGATACTTTTTTTTTTTTCTCCTCCCACAGCTTGTGCTTTATCTTCTTCAACCGTACCTTCCCACCCAAACCGTGTCTCACCTTTTTCGTTCCCACATCCCTCCCTTTATGCCCGATGTTCCCTTGTATTCCTCCCCTCCATTCCCCCCCACTACCATATCTGCTACCCTTCCCCTTGTCAGTCACATTCCCTTTTCCTCTCCTCCTCTCCGTCTTTCACAGATTATCAATCGTCTTCAGGAGTTGCCGTGGTGACACACCAGCCAACAGAAATAGGTATTAACTACAAGGTGTGGGGTGTAGGTTTGTGCCTATGTGTGTGTGTGTGTGTGGGTATGAGTGTGTACGTGTGATGCTTCAAAGGATCTAGGCGAGAGATTACTTCAATGCCTGCTGAACTCGTCTGCGTGACTGAAGCGAAGAGTATGGATTGGTCACAAAGTTGGAACAAAGTATGGATCATCTTACACGGCGAAAAATTGCAGCCGAGAGAGAGAAAATGGTAGTTCCACCGGATGAATTTGGGATTTATTTTGAATTCAGAGATAAGGAGGAAATAATGATTTGGATATTAAAGTAAAAGTATATTACATTTACAACCTGCATGCACTGGCTGAAAGTAATGATCATTTCCGTTGTTGCACATTTCATTTAACATTTGGATGAACGCAAAACACATAAACAAGTTACCCGAAACATTTTGATGATAATCAGAATTACTAACCACATATTTGTTTATTTATTCCGATTTTTAATTGAGGGTACAATCTGTCCTTTTTCATGAAACTATCTAAAAACGACAAGACCGGTTTTGTGTGTTGTTGAGATATGTTCTTGCATTATCCAAAATGTTTCCATCATTGTGCATTTTGTTTGGTAATGAATAATGATTTGTGAAAATTATAATTCCTGCATTTACAATAAATCAATAACAAATATTATTTGAATAATGGTTTTAGCACAAGAATATAGAGTTCAAAAAATTAAAACAAATAATTACCTCTACCTTCCAGAGGTAAGCTTTTTTTATTTCAAGGTCAGAGGCCATTCTCTAGCTTGTGACTTTGAACATTTAATCGCTGACCCAGATTGTTTTTATGATGTACTAAACATGAAGAAAAAGAAAGGTCCGGCTGAAGGCAGCTACCCTGAATGATCCCATGCTGGCCACAATAAATTGATTGAGGCGACGATATCAATCATGATCACCCAGATTGAGATACAATAACATAATGTCACTCCATAATATTCCCATTGCTTTTAAATGAAGCACAATCGTCAATCAAAAAATGTCAGCTGCCTTTTTATCTTACCCGATTAACACAGTCAACAATTACACTTCAAAATTGACCTGCCAATCAGGTAAGAAAAAAAATGCACTCAATATGGTTGAAACTGTCTGTCTAGATTTTCAGTTCATACTACAGCGCTTCAGCTGTTTTGGATACATTGTAACACTGCTGTCAGTTATGAGCAGAGCCTAAAAACCTGTCCTCAACGATGCATGAAGTTAGTTCATACGGTAACAGGAAATTGTGATCTCAGGTAAATTCGGATGATTCTATACTACCCATACATCTCAAAGATGAACTCAACAATTGTTTGATATATATTATTAAGCCACACTGACTGCAAAGTTGAACGTTTGCGTTCAAGTTCAAAACCTTTATTTGTCCAACATGTTGCCATATTAGGAAATTGTATTTGATTGAAGGCACTTTTTAACACTGCTGGGGTCATTTTCCCACCGAACCAAGTTTTAAGGTGGTTTGAGTCAAAAAATGTTTTGCTTGTGATCAACAATCCCCACTATTCACTAGAAGCCCATTCAACATTCAACTATCCACATGAGCCTCTTCGTAAACACACATACCTTCTTCTCCTAAGATGTATTCTCCCCTGCTAATGAATACTGATGATTACTATGACTTAACCTACGAAAACATAAAATAGGACATATTAAAGACATTTGAAATGAAACCACAAGTACAAATGAGGGGCAACATACATTAGAAAAACAGAAAGTGTTTACATTGAGGCAAAAGTTTGATGTTGAACGGGCTACCATTGGAAAGCAGGGGATTGCTCAAAGAGGTATCAAATATCGAAGTATTAAAGCAAGCGAGCTAAACACTGAGGAGCACTCAAAAGCCCAGGTAGGTGTGGAAAGACTTCTTTCCTAAAAGGAATGGTGGGAGCTCCTATTAGCAAATGTTAGGATTTGAAGAGAGCTGTCACTAGAATTCTCTGGAGTAAAGCGCTTTGGTCAGCGATTTGTCAGCACGTCCAGAAATGTGTCCTCTTTCGCGACTCTGTCGTTGCGGACGCACAACCGTGTACTGCTCAGCGACAGTCGGCACACAATTATCTCTGCTTTGGTCTGGCTTTTCTATGCGCCAAGAAAGAAATCTCATTATTACATGTAATTATTCTTAACGAACGTGGACCTCAAATGTGAGAGTTCATTCACTCCTGGCTCAATTAAAACCGGATGTTGCCTGCTGGCACAACAAAGACACATTTCCATGACAACATTTCCATTACAATGCATGCAATGTTGATTCCGGGGGGGGAATAACCACAAGCCATTTCTAAGGGTATTGGTGAGTGTATGCGCACACGCACGTGCATGTTTTCATTTGTGAATGCATGAGGTACAATGCTATTGTGTGCTATTGTGCTGAACTGAGGTTAAACTCATTATTTAAACATTGGTTGGTCTCCATATTCTCGTAGGAAGTCTCTTAGTCTCGTCCCGCACACAATCTCCTGCCAATTCCTGACTATTTGAATCGAACTAAAGCTCTTCCCGACCAGCAATCACCGGAGGCTTACCAGAAGAAACCTGTGACCACAAACTGCCCTTCTGTGACATGGTGTTTAATGTTATTTCTGCAGATGCTCGTAAGTGACACCAAGAGCGAAATAAAATTTGAATATGAGTGTACTTTTGCGAGCGCATGCTGAGAATTATGGCAAATGATCTCAGGGGTGGGACACACCACACCACACACGTTGACACTCGCATCCTGCTAAAACAAAATGAATATCATGGATTTACACTCTTCCCAGATGGCTCCAGCTACAGCTTCCAACTCTGACACCCACTCAAGAGAAATCTTCTTAGCGGATTACTTTGTTTTTAACATCAAAGAGACTATGTATTATTGCCCGTTTTCAATATATAATTCAGTATTTTAACTTTCAAAATGTAGTAATAGCAAAATAACCAGATCCAAGCAGTAATAACCTATCCTGGTCACTTCCAGACAAGGCCTCCTAAAGGACCGGTGGGTGGACATGTGGGAAATATTTTGCCTATTACCATTCAGCCTGGCTGGTAGAAGATTTAGGAAGACACAGAGAGGGGATCAGGCTCGGAATAGGGATTCACTGTCAGTGAAAAGAGAGACTGTGCACACGCACGCATGTGAGCACATACACACACTTTATCTTGAATAAAAGTGCAACGAGACACACAGAATTCAGCGGCCGACTAGCAATAAGGCGAGTGAGGAACGCAACCATGTTCTTGAGCCTAGGCTATCGGCCAGTGAGATTACTAAAGATACAAACAAGAATGATCAAACAAACACCTAAAGGGGCCCATTGTCTTTGTATCATGTTTCTGATTTAATCAACAGCGTCAAGTAGACACTGTGAAAGAGACTGGGATGAAAGCAGAAGGCTGGTGAGAAGCAGCATAACAACGAAAGACAACACCTGCTGTGTGAATCATCGTAGCCCGTAGCGAAGAAACACTGTCTCTTAATGGTGCGCATTATCTCTCCAAACCGGGGGAGCTGATTTCACATGGCTAGTCAGAGGGAATTGAGATAGAGAGCTCTGACTGTTGTGAAGATAGAGAGTGATGGTGTGAAGATACTGCGGAGGATGCATAATTACTAACTAGTTGCCCCACTTTTAGTTACCCAATGTAAGGGTTCCCTTCCATGTACACTGTTATCGCATGGTATCATAAGCATGTGAAGACAATCAAAAGTAAGCAAGAATCTGATCAAATATGGGTACAAGAATGTCAAATGCAGAACACTATGACATGTAGATGTGGCATTTAGTAGTCTTAACTCTTTTTTTGTGATTTTTTTCTACCATTTCGTCTTGAGGTTGATCTCATATTAGTGAAATGAACCTTTAACCGTATGGAGCCACATCGTTTAATGAAGCACACAGTACAGCATCATAAATCAATGTGGATTTGTTCAGGGGGTCCTGTGATGTTAAAGGGGACTTATTATACCACCAGGTGTGAGTGTGATTAGCCTTACAAGCCGTTTCGAAAATCTGCCCCATATGACATCACTAGTGGGCGTGTCCACCTAGATCTGTGCTGGATAGATGAGCAACGTTAACTTCAGTCCACTTGGTAGGCTGGTAGACTGATCTATCCAGCACAGATCTAGGTGGACACGCCCACTAGTGATGTCATATTGGGTAGATTTTCGAAATGGCTTGTAAGGCTAATCACACTCACACCTGGTGGCGTAATATGTCACTTTTAAGCTTGGTGGTAGGCAGGAGGATATGTGATATGATATTGTTATAGTAGGTCCTTGGGTGCTGGCGTTCTGGCTGCTAACAGGCCTAGACATTAAAAAAAGGAGCAGTCTTGAATACCAATGAACACTGGAGAGGTAAATGCTGGAAGCACTGCCTACTAATAGTATGCAGTTCTTTGTGTTTTTTTTATAACCTCACAAGATTTATCAAAACATTAATGTTTTTGTATCACATTTTATGTTTAAAAAAGAAAGTGTTATCTTTGTAGCATCCGATTTAATCTATACATTTATTAAAGTCCCTAATTTAGGGGCAAAGTCTTACTTGATCCAATGTAAGCCAAAATATGCTTTCCAAAGTCTGCGTTTCATCTAACCTTAATGCTGCAGACATTTGAGCCCACTGCATTGTCTCGGATGAAATTGCTACTGTATATGTGTATCAAAGCATTTGAATAAATGAACATAAAACAGCTCGAGCCTGCCCGCATTGTGTACACCGTTTACAGTAAGTCAAAGGCAGCGCTAGAGAATCGCATTTAGGAATGCAAATGCAATTTAAATAACCGGCATTCCAGTACAGGCAAACACAAAAGAAACGCTTCCCTATTGAGGACGTATCCGTTTCACCCACAAGCACGTCCTCACAGACACCGGTCGTGTCCCTCGCAACTGACGATACAGTGTAGTAGCAGCTCCACACGCCAGTGCGGTGTGTGCATGACTAAAACACACACCTCGTTCCGTCACCGTCGTCTCCTTAACAGGGGGCCGCTGTTTGCCTTCTCAGCCAAACCAAACAGAGACACCGCCGCTCATTTTCCAGTATGGTATTGATCGAGCGCCGTGAAAGGCTCTCATGTCTTGAAAAACATGTGGAGACGCACGCACGCGCACACACACACACACACACACACTTACACACACACACACACACACACGCACGCACACACACACACACACACACACACACACTACTATCCACATGTATTTCCAGACACACACAGTCTTATCTGCATGCCTATTACCTCTGAAATACATGGTTGCCAAAGTGAGCCAAGGCGAGTCAATTTGAGGCTTGGCTGCTCACCCGATCACCCCCCCCCCCCCACACACACACACACACACACAACCCCCACACACTCCCTCTTGGGACCAGGGAGACCGAGAGTGGAGCATACTGGAAGCCATGGGAGTTGAGTAATGAAGGTCAACAGTGCTGCTTTATTTGGGTTAAACATACAGACTCGAGCGGCGGGATAGAACGCTGGCGAAACGCGGCGGCAAGACGGATGTTGTTGGAGCTTGCGAGGTGTGTGACAGGATGTATTGTGGACAAGTCTAATTATATGTCTGAATGTACTGCCAAAGACACGACTCATGGCATTGGTGATGTTGGGACAGCAAATGTATATAGCACAGGTTCTTCAAAGCCCTGATAGGAAGAATGACATATCTGTGTCTACACATTGGTATATCGCACTATAGCTCAGGGTGCACAATATGTATTCTGTCAAATAATTTAGAGGGGGCTGACATCAGGAAAGGCTGCCACTATCTGGAGAAGGCAGGATGGAAGACCACACAGGATCATCAATCAAGGAGCCCGAGAACAGGAACTTGCCACCAGGTCGGTAGAAGCAGGACTCCGTTGTAACAGAAAGGACCAGTGACAGGTGAAGACTTGTGTTGTAAGGTGGCACTCTGGCACATTTCCGGACAGGCAGAGATATCTGGCTGGGACGAGGCGGTGAGCAATAGGATCATCAGGTTGCAGGAAGCATGCGCAGAGAACATCTGTAGAGTGAAGCCTGGACCCTTCCAGCTCCAGATGGCAGACATCATGAGGAGTGATGGAGAACGACAGACTTGGGATACGAGGAGACCTTCACCTCTAGACAGACAAATGGGTACTGGCTAAATCCTGGCATAAACTGGAGATGTGTGTTCAAGATTTGTTGGGAAGAAAAATGTTACGAATGATATGAGAAATTCCAACAACTGTTGTTTGATGAATTCCCCCCATGTTCAGCTTTGGTTGATAACCACAGCCAAAGACAAGTTTCGAGGTCACAACAAAAATTCTGTTTAGCTGACACAACTTAGCACAGATTGTTTTGGAGTTGGTAAAACTGTCTGCAATACATGTGTGCTCAGCAGTTACCCTACGGGAACACGTCAATGTTTGAATTCACAATACCTTTTTGGCCCCAGAATGGTCTGATGGAGGGTAAGCTGGTGTATGAGATCTGCCCTGATTTAGGATTTGATGGGAGCCATGTAACATTCACAACATGGCCCCTAGAGGAAAGCTGCAAACAGTGAAACTGCCAAAGGTCGCACACATTGTTTTCTCTCCCAAAAACCTCTTTACAGTTTGATCGATTGCTTACACACTTTGGAACTTACAGTATATATAGACCTCTGTGTTCCGCACGAGTGAGTGAGATTTCATTTGAACTCAATGGGTCTCATTAGTATGGTGAATTCTAATATAATATAGTTCCTATATGTTGCAGTTTATGTAGCCGACAAACTACCGTCAAAAACAATGTGTTCTCTTAATTGGCTTTCTTGCTCAACCAAAACCATAACACAGTGTTAACCCCAAAAGCAAATTAAGCGGGGCAGATTTTCTTTATTTTTTTGCCTTAATATTACAAACTTATAAATAGTATGTCATTCTGCTGTAGTAAACCAAAGCATGACCATAAGAACTCAAAAACAAATAATGATACATTCAGTGCTCCAACCTCGACTTAAATCCAGGCTAATGGACACGAGCCATTTGTTTTTGTCTCGCTAATGAAGCCTTAATTTGTGTGGGCATTCATCATGAAAGACATATTATAAGCGTTTCACACACAATATAACGTTTTAATGCTTTGATTTCTGCCCTCCCTCGTCCCTATTAATCCTGCGTGACTGTTATGGGCCGTCATGGTGTTTGTAACCCTGCAGCGGCGGCAGACCATAATCCATCCCTATCTGCAGGCGGGCGTTAATAAATCACAGGGAGAAGCTTTTAGGAGCTTTAACCTCTGTGCATTATTCAGTGAACAGCCATGATAATGCCACCTTCTCGCCTAAGCCATTCTAGTTGTGCTCGGCTAAACAGCTGACCGGCTACTTATGAAGTGGAGGACTCCCCGCAGAGTGAGCCCCAAACACCGCCAAACTCGTGGTCCAATAATAATAATAAACGGCTATATGAGGCGAGTAGGTCAGCGCTTTGATGCGCTCACTTCGTCAGCCCTTTCAGATGGCGGAGGAGTTTAAAGTAAACATACCCACATCTGCAATCTGTTTGCATGGGAGTAAGACTTGTTTCTTTGTCGATTTGTAACTTATTATGTGTAATGGCTAAAGGGCAAAATGTATCATCTTCTTACTTAAAGTGAGAAGATCCCAAGTTCCACGTGCCTCACCTTCAAGGTTGAGTGACTGACCCTCGCAAGGGCCAGTTAACAACGCCATAAGAACTGTTTCATACGACTGGCATATCAATAAAGTTTAACTGCCTAACAGGCCTTTCACCATGGCCAATAAGACTCACATTCACATAAAATAGAACAAAACAAATAAACAGCCACCCATTGGGTGATGTGCTTCATAAGAATGTCTAATGGATGGGACGGGTGACATTTTAACTTTGACGAGTCCTTCATTAGGCATCGATGGGAAAATAAAACAATGCATATGTTAGGGTGGTTTGGACACAAGCGGGGTTTAATATGACTCCTTAACTGTCATGGGAGCAGCAATGACATTCAGGCGCTGACAACACTGCCATTACATTCTGCCTGGACTGCTGCTCATCACCGCAGCATCGTATACGACGGTGCGTGGTTATTCTTCCTTCTTTCTTTCTTCTCTTTTTTTTTTTTTTTTAAATCGTGTACCGCAACCTATTTAAATAAATATGCTAATGAAAACATCCTTTCCTGACTCAGTCAGGGTACTCTAAATAACCCAGGAGACCCAATGAAAAGGTCCACCTGTCAGACGGTTCAGAAGTTAACATGGGAGGGGGGGGGAGGGGGGGGGGGGGGGGGGGAGGAGGGGAGGGTGGGGGCCTGCCTCAACTTGAGCTCTGTTCCCTCACTCTTCCAGAGAGGGGAGGGGAGAGGGTGTGCGTGAGTGTGTGCGTGCACGCTTATATGTGTGTGTGTGT
Organism: Gadus morhua; assembly: GCF_902167405.1. Taxonomy (NCBI): domain Eukaryota; kingdom Metazoa; phylum Chordata; class Actinopteri; order Gadiformes; family Gadidae; genus Gadus; species Gadus morhua. The sequence goes on along the minus strand of NC_044059.1, from coordinate 22,345,114 downwards.
GTGTGTATGGGGGGGGGGGGGGGGTGGGGGCAAGGCAGGTGAGAAGAAAGAGAGGCCTAGACACAAAAGGTTAATGGAATCACACACGCACACACACACATCTTATGCACACACTGTTCTTGTTCTCTCACACACACACACACACACACACACACACACACACACACACACACACACACACACACACACACACACACACACACACACACACACACACACACACACACACAAAATGTATTGTGCATGCAGACCCAGTATGCAACTATCAGAGCGGAGGATTTTGAGGGGTACATGTATCCTGCGGTAGTTTCCATTGGGTAAACATGGCCGTGGCAAAGCAAAGGAAAATGCCACTGCATTCTCATGGAATTGCTAATTATTTTCAGTAGCCTGCCGAAAAAATGCCAGGATGACAGAACAAAAACATTTTCGTTTTTTTTCCATCAAAAGGTTTTTATATTTAATGCCATATAAATATATATTTTTATAATCAAATACGCTCCGATATGCGTCTTTACTCTCTGGATTCATTAAATGATCATACCTTGAATGTGGTATGAATTCAAATGGCAACGACAGATTCTCCTGCTGCCTCCCAGATTAGAGGAGCGGTGAGGGAACAAGGAATATCAAAGTAAAGCAATGTTATGACAGTGCAGAGTGAATCAAGCGAGATAGATGCCAGAGAAACTGGGATAGGCAGACTGTGCACACCTGCTGATGGTATCCTAGCAAACGCGGCTGGCTCCTCCGAGTATAAGCAGACAGCACAGTCGGGCATGTTTGCATATGGAAACATCACACACACCTTAATGAACCTCCTGCAGTTCTGGCATGCATAACAGGATCGCTCAGTTTCAGCAATAGCATGACAAGTAAATGTGCGCACACACACGCACACACATACACATTGGTAAGGAGGGTTAAGCAAGAGTGTGTGTGTGTGTGTGTGTGTGTGTGTGCGTGTGCGTGTGCGTGCGTGCGTGCGTGCATGCGTGAGTGTAGGAGATGACAGGGGCTTTGATTCCCTGGGAGGGAAGTGACGTGACGACATGGCAAGTTGACAATACTAGAAGGTTGACTTATTACGTATTAACAAGAAGAAGGTGGTTTGTGTGGGTGGGGTGAGGGTGGGTGAAGAGGAAAGGGAAATAACACATTGCGGTGCTATTTTGGGGTGCCAGATTGGTGCAAGGGGTCGCCCTCTCCTCCTCCAATTTACAGAGAGCTGGGTGTATGGGCAGTTTGTTTTTTAGTGTGTTTTCCATCAGATAGTTCCTACAGTTAGTGTGGCTGTCCTCAGATCCACGATTCAGAGATGTCCTTTAGGCAAATGGTGACCCTGTAAAAAGACTGCAACCGTAGCCACCCCAATAGGGGCTGTAGAACCACATCAGGTATGCCACATGGACTGATTATGATACCGAAGCCTCTAGGTTTCGGTATCATGAGACACACGCAGTCGGGAGCCAGCCCTTTTCTGTGTGTACGAGTGAAGGGAATAAGGGATAAGCTGTGAACATATAGGTAGCAAAAGAGACGGTGTGTGACGCAGACCCATGGTAATTCATTTACGAGGCTTGCTGGATAACGGATGTTTTAAATCAAATGTCTCACCAAGCTGATCCCTAGATACGTACAGTATGATGACAATAGATAATGTATGCACACTACATGTATGCATAATTAACACAGTGTATAGGCCTCTCAAAGAGAAAAGTAAAATATTCTAAGTAGGATTTTTACCCAATTAAAAAAAAGGGAAAAAAGCCTTACGAAGGTTTGAGTGTATGAATAAATTACGGTTGATTTGAAAAATGGGGTGTCCTTTACCATCTACTGTTCTTTATGGCTGTATTAGCACTGGGGGAGACCCGGCTCACCCCGTTTGGTGGCAGAACAGATTCTCTAATTCCCTACAGCCCTTAGACACTCTCAGTAGTCTCTCTCTCTCTCTCTCTCTCTCTCTCTCTCTCTCTCTCTCTCTCTCTCTCTCTCTCTCTCTCTCTCTCTCTCTCTCTCTCTCTCTCTCTCTCTCTCTCTCTCTCTCTCTCTCTCTCTCTCTCTCTCTCTCTCTCTCTCTCCATCTCCTCTCCCCTCTCCATCAAAAAAAGCGTGCACATGCCCAGCGCTCAGTCTCTGTGTCCCCCTACATCCAACACGCACCAGAAGTAATCTGGTGGGTTTTTCTCTGCTCCAAGTTACTCCGCTACAAGGACTAAAGGTACTTGAGCAGTAATGACACGTCCCCGTTGGCCGGACCTGGCAGGAAGCAGGAAGGCAGGGGCAAGACTGGGAAACAGAGAGGTCTGTCGTCCTGGGAGGGTGATTTAAATACAGTGAAGAAGGGAGCCAGGGAGGGACACGGAGTCAATGTCCTCTGGCAGAGGCCAAGGTAACAGAGTTTTAAGCCAATTGTTCACACAACTCAAACAGGAGGTAGTAATAGTTCATCTATAGACATCTCTATCTATATCTACATCCATATATACACTTTTTGTGGAAAGCAATGCCTATATATATATATATATATATATATAGGCATTGCTTTCCACAAACAGGGTAAAACATGGTGAAATTAAAGGAAAAGTTTCCAAACATATTCATATGTATTCAGTACGAGACTGTTTACCAGAAACCTGTACCTGACCCCCAAAACTAATTTATTTGGTTCATTAACAATTTACAGTTTACAATCTCTAAGAAACAACTGGCATTTGGTTTGACAAATTAGGGCCACGGGCACAGAGAAACAGTGCTTGTGTCTCCAAAAACCACAATGGAATAGCTGGAATCCATTTGGGTATGTAACAGGGTTAGGATATGCGCACAAAGGCGTATAAGATCAAAGTTGTACATTTTGATGAAATAATGCATTGCGTCCCATTGACATGAATTTAAATAGCTAAAACATCGGTGGTTTACTCACAGCCGCTGGGCGTTCCCGGGCTCAAAGGGTGTCCGCCGGGGTTCAGCGTCATGCTGAAGGCCTGGTGCAGGACGTCCAGGTCGGGAGGGGCGTCGCAGGGGTCCACGTAGAGCAGGGCCCCGCCCAGGCCCCACACCGACAGCAAGGACAGCTGGGGGGACATGAACCCATTTATTTGTTCCTATTATTTATTTCCACAGTCCTGTCCACTTCGGCTACAATCATACCTGGGTTAAACTTGGGGTATTCATAAAGGGTTATCTTCAAATGTATTTAGAGTGCATATTATACCACCAGGTGTGATTGTGATTAGCCATTACAAGCCGTTTTTAAAATCTGCCTCTCGTCCACCTAGATGTATGACGGATAGATGAGCAACGTTTGCTACAGTCCACTGGGTGGCTGGTGGACTGATCTATCCAGCATACATCTAGGTGAACATGCCCACGTGTGATATCAGAAGATGCGGATTTTCAAAACGGCTTGTAACGGCTAATCACACTCACACCTGGTGGTATAATATGTCACCTTTAAAACATTTGGCAAAACGCCTAACGATTGCCTAAAGAGAAAGACCTAAAGAGAGGGATAAAACTTTAGTGTGTGACACGGATGTACAGACATGCCCAACAGGACATATATCGACAGAAAAGCCCCCCCACACATTACACTACTATACAATACCCAAGATATGTATCTGTTATGCTTGGCATGCTGTGAGAGTGTTGTTGTGTGAGTGTGCAAAACAACGGCAGCAGTAGCAGCTGACAGGTGTAAACTACAGCAAATCACATCAGCGTCACAGCATCACACATCTCTCTGTAGCACACACACTCACTCACTCAATCACTCTGGGAGACACCCGAACGACAGGAAGAGAAGATAGAATAGTATCGGCACAACAGAGAGGTCACAGCATTGCGATGTCGATATTGTACAGCTCTTTACCATCTCGGATGAAAAACAAGAGTGAAATCTCGTCTTAAACCAAAACTTCCCTCCCGAAAAAGGAGAGTGGAGTCATTGAGAGTGAGGCGGGGACAGGAATACCTCGGATGCATTTTGATCGTCTGGGTAAACATCTTTCAGCACAAGCCATGCGACCCAAAGGTAGACGGGATAAATATTCAACATAGGTGTTCTCACAGTGGCTTCCCTATCTGAAGTAGCAGATGTGCTGAAATTGCGACCAGACGTATCAGGCAGCCGGGCATCATGGAAGGCAATGCAAGTCCTGTCCTTGATGCCAGCCACTGCCTGCCAGCTTGGCTCTGTACTTCACCACAGCGGAAAGGGTCGGCTGGTATGTGGGCCGCACGCACGCACGCACGCACGCACGCACGCACGCACGCACGCACACGCACACACACACACCGACTTATATTTATTTACTCATGTTCAAACATTCACCAGCATTGAATTACCAAGATCCCTCCAACTATCACATACATTCCAATTTGAGATAATATTGCAAAATAATTTCTGACCCATGTGCATTTTGCACTAATATATATTGCTATAATGATGATTGAGCTATAAGCAGAAAGGGCTGAATATGATGGCCCTTTATCTCGAAATGGAGCACTTAGTATAATTATTAATCATCATGCCATCATAATATACACCATCATCCCTTCCTGCCAACTCAGACGCAGAGCATTATGGGATATATCATTACATCAAGAGGTCAAGAGTTGCCGTAAATTTTGTATCATTCAATTTGTTCTGCTTTTCGTTTGGAAGACATGAGGAATTTTTGGAATGTATGGTGTGTATGGTGCCACATAGCCGTTATATAGTAGTCATAAAGGCAATATATGGGAACTTCAAAGAAACTGAAAAAAATGGATATCCTTTTTAATTCTGCTCAATACATACCAACATCAATACAAGCAAAAGAATGTCTGCAATATAAACAGCAATGACACATTCCTCAACTCACTGAACAGCACCCTTGAAATTAAAAAACGCTAAGGGTCTGAACGTTCAGAGCCCAAAAGGATGTAGAATGTTATAAATCCCATTATCTAAATTATACATATCTTATTCATCTTTTTGAGGGTTTCATTCAAAATGATTATAAATGTATGCTTAAATAATTTACAACAACAAAATATTATTAAAAATAATAATAATCTCACTAATTTGTGTGTACTATGTGTGTGTTTGAGGCCGTACATCGGTGCAATATGTTTCTCGGAATTAGGGCTGATTTGAGTGGCCAGCGATGGCTGTCCAGTTGCAATCATGTAGGTGTAAACAGTTATTAAATATTTGGATGGAAATCAATTTTAGCATGGAGCATGGCCAACCGATGGTTCTCTGAGCAGACGGATCTACAATACAGGCCTTGTTTACCGATTTTAAATGGGTATGTGTGATATCGAATCAATAAAACAAACACGTCAATATAGAAAACACATGCACATACAATTCCAAGGAAAAAATGTAAGGGCTTCTAAGCATGGCTCTCCCTTGTTTCCATGGTCACACAAACAAGCTAACACACACGCACAATTGTGTTTTAGCTAAATACGTTTACAATGGTTTGTGTAATAATGCGTATAGCTATTCCAAAAATGAAAACTGTCAAATTAAATGTGTGTTTAATCTGGGTTTCATTCATTCCCTGTCCGTTAAGGACAGTGTGTGGGTGAGTGTTTGTGTTTTTCCATGTGTATGTGTGCATATCTGTGTATATGTGTGACCACAGCGCATAATGCTCTTTTTAAAACCAAATCGACAAGTAAATTGCTTTGAGAAGGATAAAAAAAAAATAAAGAAGACAAAACACCATGCACCATGACAAACATCCACAGGGATAATAAGCACGCTGAATCCATTATCTATTCACAAATTGTTATCTGGATTGAGCGATCGAACAGGCGGGTCCACTCAGACATCAATGCAACAAACAGACCATCAATGGGGACGACATGCAAGTGGCACAAGATACTTGGTTATGATAAAGAGAGCGGTTCGTATGCTATGACAATGCGTGAGAGATGCCCACACGCTCTGTCTCCTGGATTTCTAATTCCTAAACAGCCGGATGATTAAGATTCGGTTTGCAAATGTGTGAACACAGACAGGAGACGGACAGGCTGGCACTAAGACGTATCTAAATTGATGGCTAATACAACATATAGAACAGATTCCTTTATTCAGTGGTGTATTTGTGTCTTTGTTTTTCAGGGTTTCTTAGCAGGTTCAGGTCAAAATGATGTTCTCCAGTTTTTTAATTGAATTATTTCACAAACCAACAGAAGAGGGGCATTATTCATGTCGTTGTTATCCATTCTTTGCAGATCGTTTGGGTTTCTCTCACCTTGTAAAGCAGGGGCGCTTGACCTAGTTTCAGCAGTGCTATCCGGCCGGTGAGATTGACGTTTCCGCTGGCCTGCCTCAAGCGATCAGCAGCGCCGTACTCCACGTCCACCACCTCTGCCTGCAGGGAAAGTAAAAAAGCAGGAGACAATGGAGACAGAGTGCGAGTTCCACCCTTAATAAAAGCTAAAATACTGGGGGTTGAAACGTGGCAAGAAGGTAGATACACACACTACCCCGCTTCCATGGATCTCCTTGACATTGATTTACATTTTCCGCCTCATCACCATTACGAGTGTCTTTGTAATTGCTATGGACTTGAACGAAGCATTCATCAAATTTTGCTGACCGGGCTTAAGTGTGTGTCCTATCTGTATGCGTGTGCCAGGGGCGGCGTTGGGGCTCCAGGCCGACGATACATGTTTGTGTGGAGCGGAGATGTCACCGTCTCCACGGTTAAAGCGACCCCGAAGTTGTGCGAACGTCAAACACTATTTTCGGTATCACGACCAAAGTCTCTCTCTCTCTTGAATTATGTCTCTCTCTCTCTCTCTCTCTCTCTCTCTCTCTCTCTCTCTCTCTCTCTAAGTGTTGCCATCTCTCTTGAATTCTCTTGCTGCTACCAGCCCACCCCCCCCCCCCCCCCCCCTGCTCTCTTCCATTCTCCATCACCTGGTCTGATTCATTTTTCATGTGGCCTGAGGGTGAGTGTTACGGGATGCTGCAGAGAGAGAGAGAGAGAGAGAGAGAGAGAGAGAGAGAGAGAGAGAGAGAGAGAGAGAGAGAGAGAGAGAGAGGAGTGAGACAGAGAGAGAGAGAGAGAGAGAGAGAGAGAGAGAGGAGTGAGACAGAGAGAAGGGACTAGAGAGAGAGAAAGAGAGAGAGAGAGACAGAGAGAAGGGACTAGAGAGAGAGAGAGAGAGAGAGAGAGAGAGAAGGGACTAGAGAGAGAGAAAGAGAGAGAGAGAGAAGGGACTAGAGAGAGAGAAAGAGAGAGAGAGACAGAGAGAAGGGACTAGAGAGAGAGAGAGAGAGAGAGAGAGAGAGAGAGAGAGAGAGAGAAGGGAATAGAGAGCGCGAGCGAGATCCCATCTTGGTTGCATCAGGGGAGAGTAGCCGTGGAGAGGCAAGAAAAGAAGGGCGAGAAAAAGATTTATTGCCTCTGCCTGCATTTGCATCATAAAAGTCCTTTATTTAAACTGCGGCTTGTGGAAAAAGAACAGCAAATTGAAATACAGAAAGATTGGACTGGGCCCTGCCTAAATGGAATACATCTCTCCTTCTCTTTATCTTGCTTATATCAACAATACACACAAATGTGCATAACCACACACACACACACACACACCCACACCCACACACACCCCAACGCTGATGCGTTGTGTATACATGTGAGACACGTTGATTGACAGCTACTATAGTAAAGACATTGGATCAACACTGGGTTCTCGGTGATATAATGCAATAACAAGGTTTCTGTACATCGAATCTTGTTTTTTTCTGTACACAATTTCTTCTCTTCTCCTCTCTCTCTCTCTCTCTCTCTCTCTCTCTCTCTCTCTCTCTCTCTCTCTCTCTCTCTCTCTCTCTCTCTCTCTCTCTCTCTCTCTCTCTCTCTCTCTCTCTCTCTCTCTCTCTCTCTCTCTCTCTCTCTACTGCATGTATTAACTTAAATGCTGAATGTGCATTGACTCTCTCCACACATTTAATAGATGCGTGTGTAGGGGCTGATATGCGGATGGATGGCCTTTAGAGGTACCGGAAGGGAACCCAATGGTACATTTTAACGTCCTTAATTCCAGGCTCTGTAAACTTCTAGTTGACAAGAAATTTGTTTCCATCCATTTATTTCCAATTCCTAAAATAAATGCTTTCAATAATGTTGTTTTAACATGGACATTGTAGAGTAATGGCTGAACAGCACTCTCTTTTGGGTGTGCACACTTCTGTACTGGTATCGATGCTGAAGTCCCCCGAGTGCGTGGTGCATTGTTTACCTGATAAAACAGTTTGACAGGGGGAAATACCCCTCGTGTCAAAACAAGTATTTCACCGCCAGCTGATGTTCAAGGCTTGGCCATTCGATCTGATAATGGCTTACATCGGTGTGAACCTGAGTAGCAGAGACTGGGAGGGCGGAGGGAGACGAACAACACCGGAGAGCCAGAGATTGTGCGTGAGTAGTGAGAAATGAAAATAAAGCATTTTTTTCCCAGGGAACGGGACGGGGGCTTTACAGATTGTTTTCTCTGTTGGATGATGACAGACTGCCTCTTGCTGCGACCTATAATTCACCATTATCCCATCAAGCAGCTTAAGTGCCATCACAACCACAGTCTGTCATTATGTCAGACAGCGCAAGGGAAGGGACAGCCATCCACAATTCCCTACAGCCATTAGAGTCTCTCTCTCTCTCTCTCTCTCTCTCTCTCTCTCTCTCTCTCTCTCTCTCTCTCATGATAGATAGAAAAGGAAAAGGTATACTGTTACATTTCACTAAAATAGTTTCAGCAAATGCGTATATCAACATGGTGTGCTCCCCTCTCCTTCTGTCCCTTGTAGATAGGTTGAAGGGTACTGGAACATTTCACTAAAATAGGCTCCACAAATGCATCAACTTATGCGTTCGCTAATGCATTAACGTGCAGGGGCTCATGATGGGGTGTGGACGCTGTAAAACAATTTTGTTCAAAGTAAATATTCAAAGTAAATATAATAGAGGACACACAAAGTGAGGGCATCAAAACGTAACGCCGTTGAAGGTGCTTTGCTGCTTCCCCATCCTCTCTCCTCTTTGTCCTCAGACAAAGTGAGCACTTAAAAAACCTTGGTGAGCTTTTACATTCTGTGATGTTGACTTTCATAATAAAATCGGCGCTTTCTACAACCTTTTAACTTGCGTTGATCCTGTCCCACTGGGTAGGAGAAGGGAAGTGAATATGTCCTTTTTTGCATCAGCACTGGCTGTCCTTCATGCAATACAACAAAGGTTTTAGAGTACAGAGAAAGAGCCAGCGTGTGGAGAAATGGGTCAGGAGTTTTAGACTGCCACATGTTGTTTTTAAACATATTTTAGATTTTAGGTTTAACCTGGATACATTGTTTAATATCAGATTTTTTTTAAATTATATGATGTGCAGTCGTTTCATTTCTGTATATTTCTAGCTTGGATTTTTGCACTACAGTCGACAACAGCATCACATAAACAACGATCCTCTGATCCTGATGCACAATGTCTCACTTCCGGTCAAAGCAACAAATAGGAGGTCGCTTAGTGGAAGACAATACAACGTATTTGGGAAGGCCATGTCACATGGTGCATGGTGCATGCAGAGTGGGATATCATTGGCTGATGGATGGCGTGACCCCCCATCTGCAGCTAGACCTATCTGGTGAGTGGACAACAGCCAGATGAATGGCTCCAGCAAAAGGGTATGGAGGGGAATAGGGAGAGAAAGGAAGGGAGAGATTGAAATGAATAGAAAAGGGTAACTTTTGATCTGCCTTGTGTATATAGGATAGAGTAGGAGTGTATCCTTAAAAAACATCAGCTCCACTCCCCACATGTCCTGCGTTTGTGAAGAGATATGCAACACAAGGTACATAGGATAGATAGAAACCCCTCTTTAATTATTTGGTATTTCTTTAATTTCCCTTATTTCTTAAGTGAGCGTTTATCTGAGTGAATGCAAGCTGAAAAAAAACAATATATTAGGAAGAGCAATAACCTTCAACTTCTCAATGCTGAATGAACTGAAAAAAACATAGACACATACATATTGGATACACTACTATGATTGGTTGCAATCAGTGAAGATGCTCCTTTTCCCTTATCTTGAAGTAGATAAAGGACATGCCGTATCTATTGAGATGGAGAGAGAGAGAGAGAGAGAGAGAGAGAGAGAGAGAGAGAGAGAGAGAGAGAGAGAGAGAGAGAGAGAGAGAGAGAGAGAGAGAGAGAGAGAGAGAGAGAGAGAGAGAGAGTGAGAGAGAGTAAGCCCGGAGGCCAGTTGCTGTGTGAGACCCTCTGTCTGTTATCTATTGGAATCATCGTTCTCTTGAGTATACCCATTATACAACGTAACATAGCAGCCCATGTGATAGACACACCATGCCCATGAAGATATAAACAGGGACAATTGGCAATCAGAAAAGTTTCCATAGATCGCACGGCTCCTCCTAAACGATTAAAACAATGTCAACGTTTCCTCGGCGGTTCACTGCTCAGAAAAGAAACCGTTTCCCATAATTGTATCCTATATGTGACTACATGTTTAACCGGAGGCATTCATTGTAATTGGAGGGGTTGCACCCATCCTTAAATAGGAAGACAGAGAGCAATTCTAAAATATGAATTAAAGTATGAAAATGGATAACAATATTAATAGTAATGAGGCCATGACTGACTATCAAGATTAGCATCAACCTTTAATGCAAGGAAAATATTGAACCTCCAAAAGTTTCCGACAAAGATTTTGACGATTGAACCCAACATAAATGACAGCATACACCCAAGCACATAAAGGCTTGAACCTCCAACCATTGTTTCAACACTTTCTTTGGAGCAGGCTCTAGGCATGCTGGGCTGTGGTCTGAGAAACCACAGCCCAGTCAAGCTGCAACACTTTCAAAGCTGGCAGCCTCCTTGGCTGCATCACCTTTTTCTCTTTTTTTTCAAACCGGTGCCCCTGCCTTTTATCCAGCCTCAGGGGAGAGCCAGGGAGACCTTATGACAATATAAAAGAGGCTGCAGAGGGGGGTTCAAAGAAGGGGGAAGAAGAAGGTTAAATGAAGTAGTGCATGCACTAAGAGGAGGGAGGGACGGTGGGTGGGCGTGGAATTAATCAAATTGAAGCCTCCGGGCTTCGGTTTAACCTTTCCGTGCGGCCTTTGGGTACCTTAAGAAGAGAATAAAGTGCAGTCCATTTCAAGCACCTTTCAAGTCAGTTTCCAGTCATTTAGCCGTGAACTGATCGTGACGTGAGCTTTGCCCCCGCGGTGTCACCCGGGTGAGCCGCCCGTACGGCGCGGAGAGACGCTGGACAACGGAGAGGGGGGGGCTCAGCTACGGGCGGAGCTGCGTTGGCGCATCGAAGAAGGGGAAATACATGACCGACCGGGGGTCCAACATAAACAGAAGACGATAAATGAGGCTTTTTTCTTTTTTACTCTTGTTGAGGTCCAAAAAAAATAAGAATGCAAAAAAATAGGGATTTTATCACTGCTTAAAGCTAGGAAAATGTAAGGAGGAAAAAAAATATACATACGTTTAGTCAAAGAGCCCTTAAGGCAAATTAGACCATAAAGCCCCCCACTCTGAGTGGTGAGCACTGTTAAAGGGCTAGTTGCTTTAATTAACAATGGCACCATGCAGAGATGTTCAGGGAAATAAAGCTTTGCTAATTTAGTTCAATATATGGTCATGCCAGCAAAATGTCTAGGTAGGAAACACATTCTTCTTCCAGTAATCAGTGAGGCGCGTGCTAAAGCTAGCTGGCAGGGCTAAAAAAGGAATGAAACAAAGAAATAGAAAGAACAAATGCCTACAGTCAACACTGCAGCATTGCCTTGTTGATACTAAATCTATGTGATATGGGATAGACCTGGAGTATGGGATAGGCCGGAATAGGCCTGGGCTCAACCTATCACTAGAGTTCAAAGGGCTGTGCCTTCTGAGGCAAACAGGTTACCCACCATGTAATTGAAGCATTGAGGAGGAGGTTCTGCTCTTTCTGTGGGTGCTCACACCATGACGCTCCCCACACTATTCAATCAGCAGACTTTCTCTGTATTTCTGTGGGTTTTGTCTTCTTCGGGCTTCATGGGCTCAGTGAATTTAGCGCAGGTGGAACATCAATGAAATGGGTGTGCAACATGTATAATACGTCACACACATCAATCACTTGATACTAGTTCAATGTTAATTGGAGGGGCTCCTGATAATCAGCCCATTTCGTTTGGATGGTGATAATTTATTCAGGCTTACTATTTGCTCTGGATTCCCCCAAAAAAATAAAAAATAAACGTTTCCATGCGTCTTATTTTCCCTCTGCGACATTTAAATCACCCGGCCCGGTCATTAACGGTGTCAGGGACACAACCACAACATAATCGCAACAAACTGCAACACTGACAACAGCGCACACGTTCAGGTCACCATACCTCCAAACTTCCCACTGCCGAATAGGCGGCGTAGGCGGGCTCTGAACGGAACACGTAGCTGCCGCCCGGTTGGTCGCACGGCGTGCCACAAGGCAGGAAGCACTGATTGGAGGAGCTGTCTGTTATGGTGTTGGGGGCGGGGCCGGGCAGGCTGAGCAGCACCGTGTGATTGGACAGGCGGACGTCCCTCAAGCCGAGACCCACCCACTGCCTGTAGAGGAACCTGGCCCAGGCCTCGTCCTCCCCGGCGTCAGGGAGGCTGCTCAGAGCCCTGAGGGGAGGGTGGAAGAACACACAGAAAGGACCATGAATACATAACAGTAAAGCAAATGGGTTTCCTTCTCCACACCCCCCTCGACAATTGCAAAGTAGCAAATGTGTGGTAAGACAAAGAAGCTGGGAAAAATGTAAAACTGTTGAATAAATAAATACATACTTTACATACTACAGTGAGAGAGAATTGGTGTATGGCAATTTTCCAGCTTTTAGTGGACCTTATTATTTTTTCCTAATGGGTTCAGCAGTAGAATCCACAATGTCGGCCATCGTTATTTTATAGCCCTTCCCCCCAGTGTCTATTTAGTGCACTTTCAAGCAATTATACTAGACCTTGGATTTGGCAAATGGGTCTGTAGAACCTGTGGGAAGGTTGATGTATGTTAACTTACTGATTAGCAATGACCTTATAGCCATTTGCTGGTAGGGGTGTTTCTTTACTGGCCTCCCATCACTGCTTGCATCCAGGCCGATGCAATTTTTTATGATAGAGCAGTACAGTACATGAAACCAGTCCTCCTTGTATGCAACCATTGGAGATGCCCCAAACATGGAAAACTCCAACACTATACTCTTCCAACTTTGGCACTGCAATGGTGGGGATGAGTACTCTGGGTTACACCAAATGACACTCAAAAGCCACTCAACGTTTTCACAGCGTAATGACAAAAACCCCACTACGATCGACTCCATTTACACAAGCATGGGGTAGAAATGACACTGGTGATGCCGTAAAACAGCCAAGGCACAGTAAAACAATATCTTTGCTGCACCAACTAAATCCACACAGGAGGGAGTGGAAGAGGGCATTGCTGCATTGAATTATAAAAATGATTGGCCTGGTTTATCTCCTTACTTCCTTCTCTTACGCTGCTAGACTCTCATTTTGTCTCCTGGGAGCATTCACACAGATGAATGGCTGTGGGCCCAGGGGAAAGGCCTCTCTCTCGCCCCCTGATCTCTGAAGCCATTAGGGTGTCATCCGCCAGCGAGCCAGCGGGCCTGTCCTACCCATAATGCACCTCGCCGTGGGAAATACGGGGAGCCAAGCTCCAGATCACCATCACACTAGCAGCGGCCATCTAGAATGCAGCAGGGCCATTTGCATCAGCAACTAACTTGAATAAGCTCCACTTAAGCAGCTCAATGATGACCTCAGAGCCTGGTGTGTCCTACCTGCAAGGTCTCTGACAATAGGAAGTTCCTAGCTACAGGGAAGCGAACACATCTGTTTGGAGTAAACAGATGTGTTAGACTCAGTTAGAGTAGACTCTATGAAAATGCCATCACACAGTTATGCAACCTAAAGTATACTGCTACATTGAGAGGGCAACAGATAAGTGTATTTAAATAACTCTGCGTTCAATCAGACATTCACATTCTTCATGTTGACAATAACAACGTAACTTCAGTTATTTAATATTCCCATCCGTTCAAGGCATTCAAATGGATAAACAGTGTGCGCATGTTAAAGATGCTTGCAAAACGACCAAACAAATGCCAGCACCCAAGTATCGACTGTTGGCCGAAGTTGGAAAATGGTGATTTGACATGTTCTCCAACAAAGAACTTCCTCCAAAAACAGCCAACCACCACCACCAACGTTGGGGATTGTTGGTGTTTCTCAGGGTCTGTGGCATTTGTCCACAGACCCTGCAAATCTATGTCATTTTCTTTTCTCTATTAACAGGAGAGAAATGTCAATAAATATGAGCCTCTCATTTCCGAAGTCTGTCTTGTTTGGCTGTAGAGGTTTACTCTCTTTATTGCCTTTACCTCAGGGAAGGGCAAGGCTCAAAAATTCAGCAATAAAGACGACTTTCCACGAAGGTCCAATTGGCTGCTATTCGGTGAAGATGAAGAAATACCTGAGAAATATAATATATATTAATATTTAGATAAATGTATAAATAGGGGAGTCTAATTAAAGTTTTATGATTTATACAAATCTGTCATTAGTAATATCACAATATAAACTCTGCCTCCCATCCACACAGTCTCCTTATTTGACCAAAATTTTGATTGAATGCTTGTTGAGCCTAAATATTCACAAGAACTTTCGATGCTGTAAGCTAATTTGTGCCTAAATTATACACAAATATATGGTCTTTGTTCATGTATGTGAGTGTGCCTAGATGTGTGCCGAGCAAAAGCATAACTCTCTATTGCAGTATCGAAAGTGTACACCAGGTGCAAACGGTGTACACCAGGTGAATACAATGTAGGTAAATCACATAAAAAACTAATTAGCAAGTAAGCCTAGAGGGCAACCAATTTTGAATGAGCTTTTTGTTAATTGATTATAATTATGTTTTAATCAAATTGGTGTTTTTGGAAACAAAATCCTTTTCAATAAGCTAAATGAAGAGAATAATCGGGGTGGAAAGCTGTAGCCACACTGGCTTCTGGTGAAGAATGCAAGTGTTAAACACAGGCCAATAAAAAGTTAAAAGGAAAATGCCTTAATATGATGAGTTGATTAAACGCCTGTCTTCGGCAGACCATCTGTTCTCATGCCGAGCGCTGCGTCTACACATCCCCAAACACACTTTAGAAGTTTCACCCAAGAAATTACCGAATCAGGTTTTTTTTTCATCCTCCTTGTCATGGCTTAACAGATGCAGAAAGTTCCAACAAACCGTTGTTATCCCAAGTCTGTCAAATAGTATAAATTGTAATGAATCTCTTTCACAGTGATTAGAAAACGGTTGCATAAACACTGGCAAATGTAATCATTCACAGAGTGACATGGGAAAAAACTAAAAACATACAACGTTTCATGTATGATTCTGGAATACCAAGAGTGTTGCTTTGAAAAGTGAACAACTCATTGCATCCTCTCCCGTTGAAAATCTAAAAAGCAAAAGGCTTAATTAAATCATTCAAACCCCAACACACGAAAAAAAGGCAGTATTATTATCGTTGATCAGGAGACCATACTAAACAAAAAGGCAAGCCGTTTTCTCCATGCGTTCTGGCAAGCAGGGCCTGCATTGTAATGCGGTCCACGTAATCATAATGTGTAAGGTGCATTAGCATCAGAGTGGAGAGAGAGAGAGAGAGATAACTCACACAACCAGCTCCTGGAAATAATTGCCTTAGTGGGCACTCTGTGTGAAGCAGCGGGCCCAGCTGACACGGAATATGGAGCCCGCTGTTGTCGCTGCCGCTCTCCATTGCTCACAGATAATATATTCTCATTTTAATAGCTTCCTTCATTTGTTCGGGAGACAAGTGATTTTCTCTGTTCCCAAATGCGTTAGTCACGACGGATTTCCCTCGTCCCATTTGCATTAGTCACATGTCCGCGACGCGTGAGCGTTTTGCCGCGTTGGGGGCTGTTGCATGGATACAGTGGACCTCATGGCCTTTAACGCAGGGCTGCGAGTGGGAAGGCTCTGTGTGCTGAAAGGCTCCGTGAAGGGCTCTCTGAGTGATTGGTTGATCAGGTTTTCCAATAATTAATAAACAAAGGTGGAGAGAGGGGCGATAGGTAGTATAGCATAGGTGATGGATAGACTGCAGTGATTGGATGGCTGGAGGTGCCGCGCTGGAGTTCATGTGAGGTGAGGGGCAGGGTTTTAACAGAGGTGTCAGGGCTGACAGATGTAGTCTGTGCCATTCATGATTTATGCCTGTACAGACAAAGTACGTGGGGCAGCCATGCGTAAAGCAAGCAGAGATGAAACAGAGTCAATATTAATATGATTTTATTTACGTCCAACACTTTTTTAACACACGTTCAACCTGCTGAAGTCTCTGAAAAAGGGTACGTGTTCAGAGAAACGCATGAAGGAATGCTGTGTGTCCATGTCCAGGCGGATTCACAACAGAACCCTAGGGCTTGCACATCTCATTGGTGTATGGGTTAATGTTACCGTAAGGAGGAGGACATCCCTGGGAATGTACTGACATCCTGGTTTTGAATGGGCTGAGGCCACATCTCAACCAAAAACTATGGAATGGAATTCAATGATGAGCTGGCACACAAATGGGTTATATTTCTGTTGGTAGTGATCTACCTTTCACTCAAACATACAAGAAAGGTGGATTGAGGGAACAGTGCAACAGATACCGTTTAATAAAAAAACATCAATGGCGACCACGGCAATTTTGGCACCGTTGTCTCTTGGCTATTCTGCATGAGCTATAATGATGTAATCCATCCCTCTGCATAGCACTTCAGCAATGACAGGAATGAGTCACAAGTACGGCGCTATTCTCAGAGGAGATAACTGGTGCCAGAGAAGGCTATCAAGGTGGAGAATCTCACACAGACAGACACACACATAGACTTTAAGAATGAGATGTTGTATCTGGTTTGTGTATGTGTCTAAGGCTGCCTGAAAACATTGTATATTTATGAGCTGACTTCTTTAAATCTCAAGTGTGTCTCAGGTCTCAAATTAGTAGTATTTTTAAACACATTTGTGTGTTCCTGCGCAGGTGTGGGGTTGTGCAAACGGGGGGGGGGGGGGGGGGGGGGTCGGAAGGAGGGGAGAAGACATGAAGAACAGTTGCCAGGGAGATTGAGAGCGAGAAGAAGTGAAAGATGATAGCAAACCAACAGTGATGGAGCGATGGAGAAAAATGAAAAACAAGAGAGGGAAACACACCGGGTCCCGCAGAAGGATGTTTGTGTCAACTCTGAGTTTGGTGGAGAGAGAAAGAGGTAGAGGTAGAGGTAGAGAGAGAGAGAGAGAGAGAGAGAGAGAGAGAGAGAGAGAGAGAGAGAGAGAGAGAGAGAGAGAACATAGATAGAGAGTGTGTCTGTTTAGTGGCTTTGAATAAAAGGAGCCGTTAAAGATGTGTTCTTGGCTGAATTTAAAACAGCTCCCAACAGCTCAGCCTGACTTGCTAAAACAAGACAGACATACTCACGAGTATAACAGCTTTAAATACACCAAAAATACAAAAAAGTTTAGCTTTCACACTTTTGAAAAATAACAAATAGATTCTCATACCCATATTTTGTCTCTATCCATGCATGAATTGCTGGTACACACGCTGAACAAATATCTGATAAGGCACATTTAAATTACAATGAAACAAATCACTCTATGTATTCGTAGATCTATCCATCAATGTTGGTTTAGTATTTGTGGTAAATTGAAATCTGATATATCTGATTGGGCATGTCGTTGGGGTGTCATATTACTAAACAGTCATCCTGAATGGTGCCTTTACATTTTCTTATAAAATATATTACGTTGCTCTGTGAAGTGAAACATGCACGAACACTCGCTTGAACACCTTTCAGAGGAAGGGATTCTTCACATCCTATTCATTATGGCACCGTGCTCAGAGCTTGCCAGAGAATCGAAATCGTAGAAACTCATACCATGGTTATGTAACTGTGTGTGGGCTTGGATGACTACGATTAAATGAAATGACATTTTGGCAATGGGAGAAAGAGCTAAACTAAGATGAAAAGATTAGAACCAGATTGACAGTTCATGGGGGAGGTCATACCTCGCCATTCTGTGTCCGAATGTCATATTGTATGGCATTCGATCTGAAAGCTTGAAATAGAACAGGCTAAAGTGCGTGATTGCCCATTAAAACCCCAACTAGTCTAGAAAAGGACAGGTACAGTTTTCATCACACATAAATCTGGCTCAGCCATCATACAGCAGCACGTTGAAGGTATCTGCTCTATGTTACATGTATCTTTTGTATGTTTTCATTGAATGAACATTCAAGCACAAGACAGTGTGGAACAGGTGGCAGGATCGTGAATAGGTTTACATGTCCGATCCTCGAGCAAGACGCCTTGATCTCTACTTGCTAACCGTAAGTCCCTTGAGATATAGGTTTCAGCAAAAAATATTAAACTAAAAGCTCTACCACCACGCATTAGCGGACAGCACGGCTAGCTGAGCACTTCCTCTTCCGTCAGCGTTGTGGAGAAGGTATTGTGTACCACCAGGGACCCTGAACCATTCACCCTGCTTCCATCTCAGGCAATGCAGCCAGCAGCCTCAAGGACAGCCATTCCCCTCACACAGTAATACTGATGAACTAGCCAACCTCAGGAAAAGAACCAAGAACATGACAAGCTTCAGCTGGAGAGCAGATACACATTCGTGCTGACATCGAATGAGGATGACTAGGTCTGGCTGTTGATTGAACGGCCAGACCAAGTCATCCCCATGATGACTAGGTGATGTGGTGTGATGTGTGGTCCCCTGCGTGATTCCCTGTGATGTGGTTGGCTTTATTCTTGTAGCCAGCCAACAGACCAGAGTGCAGCACTTTTAACTCGTAAAACATGTGTTTAGGTTTAGAAATGAAGAGAAGCCGGTGACGTTTCTGTTGGTTTCAGAACGTCAGACGAACGTGTAATCAGATTGGCACGCTTCAACAGGTCAGCCTGGCTGAAATTGCTTGAACTTTGAGCGCAGCATCAAAGGTGGAAAAAATCGGAGGTGACCGCTATGCTAAGGGTAGCATCCACGCTAGGCTGGGCTTTCACGGTCAATTCCATGGGGAATACTCTGGCAACATCAATGCTGAAAGCTCATTGTGTGTTGAGTCATCCACAACTGCACTATGGCACTTGAAGTCGCCTTTCATCATTATCATTACCTGTGTTTTGAGACGCATGCACTACCTTCTAAAGCAAAACACATCAAATAGTCTAGACATAATTGATAACTATTTGAAAAATAAAACCTATAGTGCCATTGAGTTCTTTGTTTTCGAAGGCACACAGCACCACCATCGTAAGGCAAGGCTTTCATTATCTACTAGTGTTAGCCGCCAACAAGCCGCTGCTCATATTAGTGGCTAATTTGAGGGCCTTCTGAATTGACAGCATACCTTATAATCTCTCATTTAGTCTCCCATTTCATTAAAGAAAACACAGAGTAGTGTGGCCCTTTTGACCAACAAAGAACTTTCGCCACGATACATCAAAGAAATGTGTTGGTAGCAATCACCCGGTTGCATTAGTAAACGGAGAGAAGGGATGAATTCCATTGTATGGATTGCTTTCCTTCCCCTGTGCCCGTACATCTGTATGTTTTACTCTTTCCCCTGTGCTCGTACATCCATAT
>NC_044059.1:22305362-22322862 GCF_902167405.1 Gadus morhua | reverse complement strand
GGAGAAGCAATGCAACACTAGACGATTTGCAAACCAGAAAAAGATTCAAATGGTGGTTAATTGCTGTGGAATTGCACAGTAATTAATCATTGTGACAAAACGCTGCAGTTGTCACACCGGAGTTTTGCATAATTTAACCAAGGTAAAAAAAGGAAATGATTGAGATTAAATGAATGGTTACTCCTTAAGCCAGTTAGATGCAAATAGCTTGATTCATAGTTATTGTCAAGGAGACAGCAGTGGAAACCAGGATAGCACACAACCCTTGGGTTGGAGTATATTTATGGGTATTTATTGTTAGTATTCTAATAGATGTTCTATCTTACTTGGAATAGGTTCAGAAGTTCACCTTAACCACAAAAACATTTTAGTTGATGCTGAAAACATGGAAGACTTGTTGCTTCTTTATACTGAAGCATCATAGTGAAGTACCAAACTCTTGTTCAAGAACAAACCTGCCTGATATCCCGAGTGGTAAGACGCCCACATCGACTGAATCCCAATTGAACAGGTACTGTTGGCCATATTATGCAAAGATGATTCTATATGATTACAATGCAATAAGATAATATTTTAATGATTAACTAAACTTTATCAGAGGTAGTCCTACAGATGCTCATTTGGTCAAGTAAGCCAGCTTGAGCAACAGTTGGGAATTGCATTGAAAGTAGACTTGTTTCATAGTAGCCAGGATGTTAACACAAGCAATGTTAAAAGCCATTGCCAAGCAGGTAACGTAGGCAATCCAAATATTGTTAGAAAATACATTTGCATTGTTGACACCATATTTAGGTTAAAATAAACCTATAACAAGGAAGTCATTTTCTTGCATAGCCTATAACATATTAACTCATTCAGGGTATATTAACGGGGTATTGGTTTGCGGTTCAACACTAAATGGGGGAACTGGGTGCCTGCCTTGCAGACTCAGGCCACAGAGCAAGGCAGAACCCACAACTCCTACAACCTTTGGATTTTATGGACGCTGAACCATCATTAAATTATTTTTGTGAACAAGCTCAAACTTACCAAGGACAAACCAGAAGCCAGAGTACATCTCTAATGCTAGCTGGACCACAATAATGCCGTGCCAACACAAACCCAGAGACATGTGTTCTCTACTGTGAATAGGAGTCCAATTGCTACAGGCAATTTCCCAGAAATCCAGCCACAACAACCCCGACCCCAACCAACATTTAACAGTACAAAGTTGCTAATGCCACACGCTAACAGCTGTATCGATCAGAGCGACACAGATGTGGAGGCAAAGTAATTACCTGTGCACTTTGGACCTCTGGGAGGTGTTTTCTAGTGTGTATGTGTGTGTGTGTGTGTGTGTGTCTGTCTGTCTGTGTGTGTGTCTGTGTGTGTGTGTGTGTGTGTGTGTGTGTGTGTGTGTGTAAAAGAATGTGTGCAGGATACGGCCGAGCGTAATTGAAAGTGGATAGCTTGCAACATTGCATTCGGCTTCAGAAGACCATGAATGTCCCACTGCATGGGGGCCATATTCACAGCCTTGGTAATTACCCAACTGACATCCTTGAGGACGTAGGCATGAACTCTGGAAGGCAGGCATCCCAGGGCTACAAAGCCACACAAAGTGGGTATTAGCTGGGGAATACTTTGATTAATGTGTTATAGATGTAATACTTACCAGGAAAAAAGAGGAAACAAAAGCGGCTGATTTATCTGTATGCCAGACTCTGCCCAATCTGAAAGCAACATATGCAGCTATGTAGATACAACTAATAATTTGCCCGCAAATGTTAAACTACAATCATCAGAGGGAGGGAGGGTGCTTCTCGGTCTTGAAGTGAGATGAATGGGGCCTCAGCAGGAGCAAATAAGGAACCTAAAGACTGTGCAACATTTTATTTACCATGTAATTCTTCGCAAACAAACGTACTTTTGTTCCGTCAACATGGCAATATAATGATGAAGAATTTGTTTGCATTAACGATCTGAGTAGGATTCCAAAATTAACAAAGTCAGAACAACAAATCACACTCATGTAACATGTGATTCGCTCATATGTTACAATTCAATGTTACAGCCAGTAGCTCTACATTATTCAATATAGTTTTGGCTGTGGTAGGAATGTATGCCCCACACACATCCGGATTCAGATGAATAACCCTCATGCCTAATTTGCACTGAGCTGTGCAAAATGGCTCAAGGATATTTTTTTGTTTTGCCACTGCATTGATGTCAGTGCAAATGGTTACACTAGGGAGTTTTCTGTTGGAGAAATAAAAATAATTAATTTGATTAATGACTGCAAGACTTTACATCATAATTTCTGGTATCAAAACTATTATATACATATATAGCAAAACTAAAAAAAAAAAATCTCGAAGCTGCCTTTGCATGTCATCACATCACAGTAACACATGCATCGCCAACCAAACACACACACACCCGTATACACCCACACAGGGTTTTCATGTATGCCTTGTCACATCTTGACGCAGTGGTGGTGTGGAATAACTGATGTGTGTGTGACAACAGTCAGGAATACTAAATGAAAGGGAACGAAGGAGAGAAGCTGAGGGGTAAAGACAGGGTGTAATAGAGTAAATGTAAAATGTTGACACTTGCCAGTTCACCAAACAAACACACAGACTCTAGATCACTGGTTCCCATCCTTTGACTTTAGGTGCACCATTACATTTTCATCGAGACCTTTTGCAAACCTCAACTGCAAACGGTAGACAAATGAATAAATACACTTGCAGTGGGTGAGCAAAGACTGCAAGAGACCCCTTCATACACAATTGTTACTGCAAGAAGGCCATAGCCAGTGGGAATCAGCGGAAATAAATCCAGCCGTGCTGCTTATGCCCCCAGTGTGTTTATTAAACAAACACAATTTAACACAAAAAAAAGATCGAAAACATTACAATGGAAAATCTATGATGGAATACACAAAGCGAAACCTGAGACAACCTTTCTGAAGTAATAACAAGCGATATCAAAACATTTGATATATTTATCTTGAAAAATCAATAATATTTATTTTTCAGTACCCTCCAATACCTTCAACAATGGTACGTGTACCACAGGTTGAAAAACACTGCCCTAGATTGGAATAAGAAAGGAAAGAAAGTCCATAACATGTTTAGCTGATTTTCTTTCTGCAGGAAACGTTCAACATTGTTAGTGTGGATTCTCAATATTGCATGTATGGGAATTTCATATCACAGATTATTGAAACAATAATTTTGTTAATTGTTTAAACAGGATGTGTTCCCCTATTAAATATTATTAATAAGAAACATCCAACGGTAATAGGTTTAATGATCAATGTTCACTGCTTAGCCCCAGGCTAACGTAAGCCCCAGGATAGCCCAGGGCATACTTGACCCATGATCACAAACCTTTCTACACTGGGCTGAACGTTTACACATATGGTCACAAGGCCCAAACTACAAACGTTCTAGCAATTACAACGAGTGATTACAAAAGGGCATGACGAATATATTTTAGGAGATAGAGGTAACTTGGCAGTGACTAGTGCAGAGAGTGAAATGTTATGCAGGTATGCCGTTCTGCTTTACACAAATCTGTGTTTTTGGTCAGAATACAATCAACCATGTTTGTAGGTTCACTGCCCACAATTAGTACATCATATTGGGAAGAGCTCCCTCTGCCCCATGCCTTTGTTGCTCCCTAAAAACAAGCTTGTCATCTGGCTAGAAATAACTTTTTCAGAAGATTGGGATGCTCTGAATCAAACAATATTTTCCTTGGCAATATTTTCATTTTAACACCAGCAATTTTTCCAGCTAAATACATCAGCACCATTCAAAAGGGTGAAGTTTAAGCTTGTTAATTACTTATATCTTCACTAGAAAGGGGGAGGGCAAGTCTGTCTGCAATTTCACAGGCCGTTGTTAGCTCAAAACATTAACATTTTATATTAATATCGTAAAGAAAAACACCAAAAAACAAAAGCACGTTCACAATGTCAGGGGTAGACAACACAGTATCTGAGATATATATATAGTAGCAGGTCATTTGCATATAAGGAAACTCTGTATTCCAGATTTTTCATCTTCAAGCAAATATGGCAAATCAACCCGGTCTAACACCATCTCTGCATCCAAGGACACCACTACCTTGGGAGTCAACGAAGATGCAGAGGAGGGGGTGATTAGAAGGAGTTTGCGTATATTGATAAAAGAATGACTACCCCTAATGAAGCCTGATTGATCCATAGATATTATGTTCTTTATAACAGTGTCTAACCAAGTGGCAAGGAACTTGGTTGATATGTTTGCATCTCCGTTTCAAAGTGATATTGGCCTGTTGGAACTGGAAATATATTTATCAGTTATTGATAAAAGTTTAATAGTAGCTTCTGTGACTTTATTTGGCAAGGCCATAGGTAATCTATAACCCATTCAAGGAATGCCTTATTTGTGAATCCCATTGCTGCATATGAGATGGCGACTTCAAGGGGCTCAAGCAGCTCTTCCTTGTTATTAGGTTGAATGGATGGGTTATCATTTAAGTTTTGGAAATAAAAGCATATCTGAATCATAGAAATTTCAAGACAGTATTATTATTATTTTAACAAGGTAAACTGTAAGCCCTCTTCCCTTTATATGGGCTGCTTATAAACTGCAATTGATGGACCAGGGGGCAACACGCCTTCTCAACATGATTAAATACCAAACCAGTTGGTCGAGGTAGAGCTGTTCGGTTTTGCCTGTTAATAGGTTGTATTGCATTTATAAACCCAGTCTGAATTCATACAGTTCAGGTGAAGGTCAGATGGAAAAGTTTGGGACTGATTTAATTATTGAATTTTTCCTGTCTTAGCATTCTGGCTTCGTTACGTGTTGCAGTTTATTTAATTTCCCCCCTGATTATAACCTTGAGCGCCTCCAATTGAAAGTCTTTTCAGAAAATTGTCCATAGACGTGGATATCAAATCAAATAAACTTGATCTGCTAAATAGGTTGAGACCATTCTCCAACTGGGATGTTCGGTATGGTTGAGGAAGAAACATAAGTCCAACAATAGGAGTGAATAGTCTAAATTTACAATGGCTGTGTATTGAATTATCTTAAAAGAGGGTAACATTATTTTTATTAATCAAACAAATGTTGATTTTGAATAGGAGCGACCAAAAAGTATGAAAAATGTTTCTTAAGCAGGATATCGAACCACTATTGATTTATGCAACCAGCCTTGTTAAAAATGTTGACAAAGACTGAGCCATTGCAGATGGAGGCACTGACATCGAGCTTAAACAATCTAGGGCCGGATCAATTACACAGTTCTAGTCCCCACCAAAGATGAGAGGATGAGTTCAGGATTGGTAACATGAATCAACCTGCTTATAAGACTTGCCTCATCCCAGTTAGGAACATATACACAACCAATAATAACTGGAATATGAAGGAGGGAGGGAGTCACTATGATATATCAGCCTTGAGGGTCAGAGATGGACCTTATTATGAATTAATATTGCTGTTTCTCTTGCCTTGGTATTAACATTTGAATTACTTGTCCTACCCTTGACTTTCTGAGTTTGTTAAAATCTGCTGTTATTTTGAAAAATATTGTTTCCAGTGGGAGTGCTACTTCTTGTTTAGTGATATTTTTAAAGGTGAGCATAAACAAGAGCCAAACTTCTGATCCTCTAATTCTTATGTTTCTATTTGATGTGTCAGTCATTATCATACAGGATTGTGATGAGGACTAATGCATTGAAAGTATAGCTTATTAGATGAAAGAATTTTAATTAATCCACAAAATGAAATACCGTCAAACCGTCGTAAAACCAATGGGAGCCATCCCTTTCCTTATGTGGCCCCCCCAAACTGAGATAAACTGCTGCCTCCTTATGGAACGCAGTTCTCCCAATGGACCATTCTCCCTTTCCCTAACCTAGAGGGCTCCCAATTACCTTTGTGCATTGCAGTTTCCCTATAAATCAATTCACTATTAATCAATCAACATCTTCCCCCCAGAGTAAACATAGTAAATAACAAAAATAAAGAGGTTATGTATTTTTATGCGTGCATTTGACCACACAGCTCCAGACACTGTTCTTCCCCTGAGTGGCATCAAGTAGATCACAAAAGCGTTTGCTTCTTCTGGTGTCTCGAAGAGATTTTCTCGTCAACTGAGGTGGGCCAGCCACATCTGTGTTGGCTGTCGTCACCGCCCTACTTGCTGTTTTGCCAGCTAATTTAGAATTGGCTTGTGTGGTGGGAGCTTGAGTGTTGCCTTGTCTCTGCTGTTTGGAGAGGTTCATTAAGTTATCCCTGAAGTTTAAACAACACTTTCTTCAGTGCAGGGATTGATTGTAAAAGTTAAGTTATAAGGGTCATTAGGAAGGATTAATCTTGAGGCCCTAAGCAGCATGTCTCTTACCTACATCGGTCAAACCGGAAGGTAGAACACTTTCTTCTCTGGGCGAAACTCCATCTTAACCCAAGCGTTATCTAAAAGAAAGCCCAGGCCTAAATTGAGCCTTTACTTAGTTCTGCATTTCCATTTGAAACAGCTTTGTTAATCTGCACTACACATTGCCCTACAGTGGTATCAATCCACTAAACATCTCTCGACAGTTACTTAACAAAATAAGTTTAAATAAAAGGTACTTTTCTTTTTACTTTGACATAGTCAGGTGAACTATCAAACATCAGAGAGTGGATAGACATGGTCCTCAGCTGACATGCAATAATAAATAGGAGCTGACACACGCCACAGCTTGTTTGGATCCGCCTTGACGTGTGACCTCAGTCTAAACCTCTCTCCTCTGCCACCAGCCGTACTCTCCCATGCAAACACGTGTACTGTAAGTGTTATCTAAAGAAATGAAAATACGTTCGGCACAAATGAACGCAGCACTGCGGAAAATACAATTACACAAAAGTTGTAGGCTTTCTACGGTCCTTGGGGGCAAAAGCAAGGTCACCATGGAGTCATATATGCATGCTTCAAAGGGTTATCAATACAAATGTCCTTTTGAATCAATTCTACAACAAGTTTAATTTGGTGTGGCTTAAGATGTCTGTTTGAAGTACAATGCCTGATAAAAACATTATAAAGAATAATTGATCCTTTAGTATTACAAAGCCAGGTCATGTCATATTTAAAATCAATCGGATTAGCAAACAAGTAATGGACTGCTTGGAATCAGAGTCCTTACTTGTTGATAGTGTACAACGGCTATATGCAACAAAGATGTTCTCAGATCACAGGCCTTAACCTGCCCTTTATGGACTGAAAACGCACACAACACACCACTGGCCCCAAACATTAAAGCACGGAGGTGCAATTCGAGTTGGTAAGACGCCCCCGCATGTTTGTTCCTCATTTGTTGGAACTAGTTTATAATGGCGTTCAAATGTTTGACTTGTCCAAATGTTTTGCTTGTCAAAATCACTTATGAACAATTTCCATATTCCTTATAAATAATGCATTTACTAGATGCATGTTTATGTGTGCGAGCGAGCATGGGTGACATTTTGGTAATTTAATTATGAAGGAAAAACATTAATTTGCCATTTCTTCTTGCATATTTTAGTCTTATAGGAGCACTTTGAAAGAGGACCAGGAGCTATAGTAAATTCAATCAGACAATGAATAAGGAGCAAAGTCTTGGGAGCATCTTTATGGTGACAATACTCAATCTGGTTTGCAAGTCGTGGAAAAAACATTAAACATTTGCTGAATATTTTAACAGAGTAGAAGTTTCAGATTGTGATTGTTATAAAAAAGTGTATGAGGAAGTACTCCCTTGTCTTACCAATGAATCAAGCATAGCGGTTCCCCTATAACGGTCGTTATATCACCAGAAGCGTGCAAGACTAGTGCAGCATCTAGCATTAAACCTGATACGAGTAAAAAGCAGTACACTCATAACCCGTCCCACGATGGCGCTCTAATCCATCATGGTGAATTAGAATACGGGACACGAGCAATTTATATGTTATATGAGCAGCTGAATTTAATACGATGTCCACCTGCCAAAGATCAGGGGGAATCAAGACATTAAAAGTCAAGGACATCCTCAGATAATTCATTAATAAATGGGAGGATGGGGGCGGGAGGATTTCCTGTATGAATGCCTCAAGGTCTTCAATGTGAATGATATATTGCTGAATGGGCCAGTGTGTAGTCAATTAAACTAATATCAAAGGCCGGCTTTTCTGTTTTTTTTATATCTCACCGTTAATCAGAGTCGATAGGATGACTGGCTTAACAAATTTATGACACGCTGGTAATTCTGTACCGCGTTCTATACCAAGCGATGGTCACCCTCGGTGCAAAAGATAAATTGCATAATTTTGGGACGGGAATGAATCAATTAGAGCTGTGCATTTTCATATCTCTCGCTCTTATTTAAGTAGTAGAGGCTGATTGCCTGTCTGACACTGATTATTTGAAAACCATGCACTGGTGTGTTTATGTATGTGCATGCGTGGGCTTTGAGCAGTGACTTTGGTCCTCCAGTCGTTAGTCATCTTAATGCCACAGGAAGCCGGGGCCTCCTGCCCTTTACATTACATTAGGAAGCCCTTCTATTTCTATTTCATTACATTCTGAGTGGGACGACTGTGTCGTACAGTCAATTATAATCAACCACTTAGAGTGAGTGATGTAATGGGAACATCAACCTATTTTTTGTCTAGTCTCTTTAATTAATAACACTACACTTTGATTTTTACTATCAATTCTACATCTCCAGTCTCATTCCAAGTATGTGGGATAAATAATAATTATTCAGCCTGCACACCAATCAGGAACCGTTTGCTATTTGCAGTTTTTCCGCAATCAGGTGCCTAAGTGCAACTTTCCCATGTGATTCTTAGACTTAAGAATCCATTCAGGAGCAACCGTCATGCATGGCTACTTTCTAATAAGAGAATGTTATTTTATACACTAAAAAATAAAAAAATATTTTTTGATTTTTTGGCATTGGTCCAATGAACATATTCTTGGTATGAATGTAGTTGCTCAAACGGTCGTTCACAGTAGTTAGATGTAGAAAGACCCACCAACATTCTAGGTCAATGTTAAAAATGTGATACAATTCTCATAATGCATTTGCTTTGTATGCAAATACATTTGATCTTAATTCGGTTTGGATCTCACTGGCTTGATTATGGATTGAATGTAACAGACTTTTGGCATTAAACTATTGCAAGGCGAACATTCAATCCCACCCTTTATGCGTAGAATATTGGTTTGTTTCTGCTGCTGGGGACAAAAATCCTGAGCAATGTCAGTGGCCATAAGGCAAAATCGACATCTTCATTACTTTCATGTGTACAACAATGGTTGAAGTAACCGATGATGCATCCACATTTTGACATGTCTATGATTATTTCAGATTTAAGGTTTGTGAACATCGCTGAAAACCATGACATGAGTGATAACAGATTAGAAGGCAGCTCCCATGTTTCTTGGTCACTGGTTTTGTGTTGCCCAAAAAAATTCTTCAATGTCTGAGGAAACTTTTCTTTGTCAAAAATAATTCGGATTCGAAATCATACCAATTAAATTCAGTTCTTAACATTATCATAATGCATTTGGTTGCGTGGTGAACAGGGGCGAGAAATCTTGATAGCACAGTTGTTATCATAGGGAAATCATGATTTTGAACACTGGTAGATACACAGCAAACAAACATTTGGTAGAAACTGCCTAACTAATGAACCCCCCCACCCCATCTCATCACAGCAGCTCCATGGAGACACGGCTCTTGAAATTCACTCTGGCTCCCTGTGGATTATCCAGCCGTTTCAAAGCAAGATGGAAAAAAATATCAATGTGCACTACCAATTACAGCAACATGCTTAACGGGACGTCACCAAGTGGATCGAAGCAGAGACGATACACCAAAACAATGAGAATGCAAAGCATATGCACAAAGTCCCGCAAAAGTGTGTGTGACATGACAATTGGTTAATTTGTGTGGGTCATTACCCACTGAATGGCAAGAGAATAATAGAACTGCGTATTTTTTAAGTGAGCTGCAAGGCCATTTCAAATTGTAACAGAAAGAGAGAGGGCTGGTCAAATAAAGTTATTATAAAGTAATTATAAACAATTTAGCATTAAATAATGAAATGGTTAAGTGAATAAAAAAGGTTTTGTGTTTACATTTAATGAGTTTGATGAAAAATAAACACAATCATCCACAGTGTAAGGATGTACATTGACTGGTGATGAAGATAAATCCTTTCTGCAAGCAGACTTGAGGGTAAGGAATGTTTTTTTTTTGGGGCCTGCAGCGACTGACTTTATCGGTGTGTTCTAAACGTACCACAAATTAACTGAGGTGGCAGGGGTTAATGCTCCAGGGACCAATTCTGCCACCGCAAATAAAGCAAATAAGGCAGGTACACACAGGCCCCGTAAAGAAATCGGGCAAACACACGGACACGGACAACCATACAAGGAGCAGTTCTTCTCTCATGAAAGAATTGAATGACACCCCTGGCCTCCATGCCTTCCCCTTGCATTCACCCAGACAAAACAAAGACAATTTAGGAAAAGACAAACCATATACGGATGGCGACAGACGCAAGCCAACACATGAGGCAACACACACGCTCACGCACACGCACACACACACACACACACACACACACACACACACAGAGCAGGGTTTAAGTCTGCGTGCAAGTCCAAGTCAAGTCCCGAGTCCTAACAGCACAATTGGACACGGATAAATAAACGTGGACATGCATTTTTCAATCAGTGATGCCGAATCCAAATAAAACAATTTAGATTGATTAATAAGAAGATTAATCAGGCGATTAATTAGAGATTGTTTAATTTGTTGTGTTAAACACGGTTATTAATTACAATTAAGAGAGAGTATGGCCAGATGAATCCAGACGGTGTCAGCAATGCAGAATCAACCCTGCCTCAGCGCCAGGGCCTGAAGTTAACTTTTACAGTGACCAACCGTTGTGGGACTCAAACAATTCACCAGCAAGTCCAGCTTCAGCTTCCAGAAATGCAAAAAACAACAACAATGAAAGACACCAGAAAAGCACAAACACAGTTATTGTTGTTGTTGAGGAGATATAGCATCCAGTTAACCAAATAAAAATGGTTTTCAGTTAAACGTGAATGTCAGTATTTTGAATATAATGTTAACGAATACTAATGTTAGTCCGGAAATAAGACATTTTATAACTGTGGTTGTAGTTGCCTTTGTTCGCTGTGTACAAACATCTACTGATGCCTCTGGACACATCATCAGTAATGTGCCTGGGATCATCAGACGTTTCGGGTCTTTCAATATAATACGCCCTCCTCTAGGGGACCCAGCCGGTGTCCAGATGGCTAGCTAGCTACCATGACTCCATGGCTCTCCTCTTTTGAGCCACAGCCATCTTGAGGCCCTCTCTGCCGCATCGGTTTCCAGGTAGGCCGGACTTGTCCACGGATTTCAACCAGCCATCCAACTCAGTGCAGGTCGACTGGATAGATGTTGTATCTCTCAGAGAGCTGTCAAAAACCTTGCCCAAGCTCTTGACTTGCTCCTCTGAGATGGTTTGGATGGCTGTGCCTGTGATGTTAAAGCGGAACTTGTCTACCACCTTCCCTTTCCTCAGCACCATAAACCTTGATTTGGCTGGTTTTCCCATCCGGGCCCAGTCCATCTCCTTTTCGAGTCCCTTCAGAATCCACCGGCAGCCTGGGACCGATTCTGTCATGACTGTGAGGTCATCCATGAAGGCCCTGATGGGGGGTTGCCGTTGACCGGATTTCGATAGGAGCCCTCTGCACTCTAGCTCAGCAGACTTGGTGTGCATGTTCATGGCTAGGGAGAATAGTGTCACAGAGATAGTGCACCCTGTGATGATACCGAACACCACCTTGGGCCAACATGAGGTTAGTGCTCCCGAAGAGACCCTCATCCTGAAATTGGTGTAGTAATCAGCAATGAGGTCTCTACTAGGGCTGCAACTAACGATTATTTCAATAATCGATTAATCGTTCGATTATTTTTTCGATTAGTCGATGAATCAGATAAAAAAAAGAAAAATTTGTAATTGCCGCATCTTTATTCAAAAACTGAACACTACCTCGAATTGACAGGGCAGACTGAAGTGTAAAAACACCAGGTTGTTGCTCCAACGTCCCGGAACTATTAAAAGTAATATTAAATGATAAAAAAATTAAAAAACATAACTGGGATAACAAAAAAACATTTACATCTATACAGTATACAAGGGATGGATTTAAAAACTGGATTACTATTTTTAACTGACGGGACTTTCTACACCGTCCGGTTGTGTGATTACTACCGCTGCTTTGAATGACTGTTGATGCACGCGGTGCCGACTCCGAGCCCGTTTGCACACCGCTGCAGAACACCGTCTGCAGCAGCAGCAGCTGACAGAGTTTTTGGTTGGACTAGACGGATACTGAGTTAAAGGAGTTTTTTTAACCGAAAGACAGTGAAGGTAAAACACTTTTATATAGGCCTACAGTCAATTGTTAAGATATGACCAAAATACAAGCTGTGGTCTTATTTTGCTAAATACGACCACAGCTTGTATGGTCGCTGTGGACATGCATGAACCATGAACCAACCTGTCGGCGGCTGACTGTAAACAGTGCCGCGCCTAAGAG
Organism: Gadus morhua; assembly: GCF_902167405.1. NCBI lineage: Eukaryota > Metazoa > Chordata > Actinopteri > Gadiformes > Gadidae > Gadus > Gadus morhua. The sequence continues at coordinate 22,310,244 of NC_044059.1, read as the reverse complement.
TGACGTATTATTTGTGCGATTCAACGAATCTATGACCAAATTCGTTGCCAACGCTTTTAGTTATAGATTATTTTTTATCGATTTTATCGATTCGTTGTTGCAGCCCTAGTCTGTACACTTGCTGGGGACATGATGTTTTGTCAAAGTGAGATGAACCAACTTGTGTGGAATGGAGCCAAATGCATTTGCCAGGTCAAGCCACAGCATTGACAGGTTGCCCTTGGTCTCTCTTGCCTCCCTTATCAGCTGTGTCACCACACCGTTGTGTTCCAGACAGCCTGGAATTCCCGAAACTTCTGGACAGATGTGTCGATGTAGGTGTTCTGTTCAAGGTAGGTACACAGCCGTTTGGAAACAGTGCTGAGGAAGATCTTTCCCTCGACACAAAGTAGGGAGATGATGCGGAACTGGTCCAGTTGGGTAGAGTTTTCCTCCTTCGGGATCCACACCCCTTCAGCTACTCTCCATTGATGTGGGATCCTCCCTCTTCTCCAGAAGACTCGCAGGATTTTCCACAGATGCAGCAGGAGTTTGGGACAGTTCTTATACACTTTGTATGAAGTGCCACTCGGTCCTGGAGCGGAGCTTGCCCTTGCTTTGCGGACGACCTCCCTGACTTCCTTTAGCTGCAGCTCTGACATGTCAAACTGCACCTCAGGTTCAGGGGGGTCTATGAGGATGTTACATTCTCCCAGCTCCTGCTCTCTTGCGGAGTCACTGTACATCTGCCTCAGATGTTGGTCTATCTCTTCCTGTGAGGAGGCAAGTTTACCACTGTGCTTCGGCCCCAACAAATCCTTGGTGAACTTGAAGGGGTTGAAGATAAAGGCAGCGCGCTTTTCCCCCTGTCTCACGGCGCCGCCTCCGATGACACACAGCCCGGCGGAGAATCCCTGATCATTTTCCGTAGGATGCACATTGCTAGGCCAGGCCAATGCGATCCTCGTCTACGGCCTCCTTGAATTGGAACTACAGTGCCTTCATCTCCTGCCTGATGTTATGGATCCTCACAGCTCTTTGGTTCTTTGAGTAAGTTGTTTCAGAGCTTTTCTTTACCTCCTCACCGAATCGCTCAGCTGCAATACTGACAATGATTGTTGTCATAGCTTGAAGCTTCCTGTCAGCCCCACCCTTTACCGTTGCCTCCAGAATTTGGTCAACATCATCATCGAACTGCTTCCACAGTGAGGTCATGCTAGCTGCTGGCCATTTGATCTGCCTCTTGTCAGATTTGATGTTGAGGGATTAGCTTCCAAAACTTGGAGGTTCCGGGCACTATGTGGTGACTCCGGGCCTGGTCCCTCCTGGGTCTCACCAGGTTTAAAACCTGTGCGTTGTGTTCTGCTCCCAATGGGCACTTCATCCTCGCTCGGTAGATCTTTAGGCATTGGATGTTCTTGCAGATTTTCCCACATGTACACTGCTTGCTCATAGTCGTTTGTCCATTGCTTAGGTCTGTTGCCGTTGTGTCCGTCCGACTGGGGTGCTCATCCTCCCCCCCTCTCGGGCACCCCTGGGGGTATTTTTCCAAAAGGTTCAATACATTCTCCATATGTCAGTTTAGCTTAGCTTTCTCTTTAAATAACTCCACTGTAGATGCGGTGTGCAAATGGAACAACGTTTTGCTTCAGCCTCGGTTTCTGCGGCCATACCATTCAGAATAGTTGATAAATGGCAATATTGTTTTTTTTGACTGTTAGGAAGATATAAAATAATCAACAAATATCCGCGATTTTTAATAAAGCGATCTAAAGCGAGGATGGAGGGGTCGAAGGGGTCATCAAGGACTGTCCCGGAGGTCTGTGCTCCTCTCAAAACTGCCTAGCTGTATGCTGGCTCTGACTGGTTACTTCCACAGAGGGTGAGAAACAAGGGCGGCTTACGGTCAGAGTTTTGAGCTACAGGGGCGGCTTATGGTTGCCCTCTTGGAACTAGGAGGTAAACTTTTAAAGTGATGAAATTAATGAAAAGAATGACAACTTTCTCTGAAGAGTCTCCCCCCAATCAGAAGAGTGACCGCCTTCACAGTTAGTTTGAGGATCCATGGGGAGGATTAACAAGAGACATGGCGCTGAGGGGGTAGATTCACATGGAAACAATCTTAAAGAAAGGCAAGGAAGAAGAAAAGGGAGAAGGAAAGAAAAAAGAAAAAATGAAGAGGGAGAAAAAATGAACAACAAACAAACAAGCTATATAAAGATGGAAAAGAAGGGAAGAGGAAATCCGAGTTTCTTCCAGCCTTGCACATGGCACCCCAGGCATGTGGCTTGTACATTATTTTCTTCTTCATGCCCTCTTTGGCGCAAGGCATTTCCCTCGCCCTAACCTTCCTGATTTGTTCCCCTGTTTTCCCTCAATCCCTCGAAACACGTTTCCTGGTTCCGCCCACCCCTCCCCCGTGCCGGTTCTCACTACCCACCTCACATTCATTACCATGCATTGCAAGAGCAAAGCAACGACAATAAAAATGTCCCTCTCAAGGATTTCTATGACTGTGAGTGCTGTGATGTTTATAACATTACCATAATTCACATGTTACGGCTCGAGAACCTGCCTGTCTGTTCAACCTTTGGCATGATGTGGATATTTATCCATCCGGCGGCATTATGGAATACCAAACGCACTGTTACGGACACGCACGTCGGGGCGCTACGGTGTTATTCTGACAAGGGCTATGTTTCACACGTTCACATGCCACAGCGGACTGCAAACACAAACGCACACAACACACACTGGAGGGAATGAAAACCAAATGCAAATCCAAACATACATCCAAACAAACAGACACACATGCACACAGTTCATTATGCATTTCCACCCCCCTGCCCCCCCACCCCGGCACAGAAGGCAGATTGCAGCCACAGCATTTCTGTTGAATACGCAAAACCATATTCCCAAAGCAATATTCGCCTCTATTTTATTCAAAAGCAATCAATCATCACGGTTAGAGGGAAAATAAATGCATTATGCTTCACTCACAATGCCACGTACGTGTTTTGTTACGATGAATTCTTTGCGACCGAGACACATTTTGACTTTGGGCTCCGCAGCCGACGTGCTGTCGACTCCCCGGAGACCAAGACCAGGAGGGAGAAACCGAGAGAGAGAGAGGCAGGGTGAGGAGAGAGAGGAAGATCAGAGAATGAGAAAATTTGAGAGAGAGAGAGAGAGAGAGAGAGAGAGAGAGAGAGAGAGAGAGAGAGAGAGAGAGAGAGAGACGAGGGACAGATAGAGAGAGAGAGAGAGAGAGAGAGAGAGAGAGAGAGAGAGAGAGAGAGAGAGAGAGAGAGAGAGAGAGAGAGAGAGAGAGACGAGGGACAGATAGAGAGAGAGAGAGAGAGAGAGAGAGAGAGAGAGAGAGAAAGAGAGAGAGAGGAGGGACAGATAGAGAGAGAGAGAGAGAGAGAGAGAGAGAGAGAGAGAGAGAGAGAGAGAGAGACGAAAAATTAGGGAAACAGAGAGAGAGATGAGGGACACAGAGAGAGACAAGGGACACAGAGAGAGAGACGAGGGACAGAGAGAGAGAGAGATACAGGGAGAGAGAGAGCGAGAGTGACAGAGAGAGAGAGAGACACAGAGAGAGAGAGAGAGAGAGAGAGATAGAGAGAGAGAGAGAGAGAGAGAGAGAGAGAGAGAGAGAGAGAGAGAGAGACAAGAGACACAGAGAGAGAGACACGCAGAGAGAGAGAGAATCAGAAAGAGAGGGACAGAGAGAGAGAGAGAGAGAGAGAGAGAGAGAGAGAGAGAGAGAGAGAGAGAGAGAGAGATGGATGGAAAAGGAGAGGGAGGACAACCAATGTAACCTCGAGCCTTGTGGTATCACACAGGCTTGTTTTCGTCGGTGAGGTAAGCGCTCGTGTGATTGGTTAATAAGTCAGAGTGCTACTTGGCCACCTGGCAGCGGGCAGGCTGACTAGCTTACACAGCACTGTGGAAACTATATCCGTCCCTGTATGTCTCCACAACGAAACCCGATTCACGCTTTTACTAGATTATCATTATAACATTGTAATAAAAACTGGATGTACACATGCCTTGGTTCTAGCTGTGTGGAGGGTACGCATTTGCTGTTTTCATTCGCTGTATCATGAGTCAGTCGTTTCAAGTCACTACAAATGCATGCCTGGTAAATGTGGTCCTCACAGTATACAGGCAGATGGCAATGCTGGGACTAAATCATTTATGAAATACATGCAATAGGATTTCACGCTCACTGACACTGGAGAAACCGAGGAAAGTCTCTTGAGTCCCAACAGAATGCTAGCATATATCAAAGTAACACCAATGCTGAAGAATTCAGAAAGGAAAAAGGATCATGGCTATGCATTGACTCCAGGAAATACGAAGATAACAGAGGGCTTTACAAACCATGCCGGGCACCGCCCCACGGGGTGACATCATGTTGCGACAATCGAAGACAATATGGGGTCACTGAAGCAGAGGGCTTAATGACCCGTGTAATGATAAACCATATGGAATCTGGGGCCAGTTTGCTCAACTTACTGTAAGGCTACCATGTGTTTGTATTGTTGGTGCAAAGCCCGTGCAAAAACATGCCTGTTCAGAACAGGCCGATAGCCTGACTTGCGGTTACTGCCGCTGGCGAGTTCTCTGGAAACGCTCATCCAAACACTCGGGTGTTTCCTTGGGTTGTGTGAAGTCGTTCAGGTGAACATTAATGTGGACATAAATACATACATTAAGACATATAGAGACTCCTTCAATTAAAGTCAGATACCCGTTGACCACTGACTGAGCGTTGAGGTTGTTCCTTATGGGACAATTGTGAATCGATTGTTAAGAAGAGGAGTTCCTCGGTCCATTCTATAACGTGTTGGTTGTAGCTAACATTTAAAACAGATAGCTGGAAACAAGACAAGAA